>NW_023232948.1:435475-439729 GCF_002007445.2 Ailuropoda melanoleuca
TCTATCTCTGTCGAATAAATAAATAAAATCTTTAAAAAAAAAAACATTAGGGGAAAAATCCTTAAAGTATAAAAGGTGATTTCCGATGTTCCTCTCGTGCAGTTTGAAGCCCGCACTTCCAGTAACTGTCCTCCGTCTGTTTTCCACACTCGTGAGTCTCTTCCAGTGCATTCTTTTAAAAATGTGTCCATGGCGTAAATGTTCATGTGCAACTTTTATGCCTTCAAACTCAGATCATCCTGACAGGACAAACTCATTTTGTCGCTTGCCGATTTTTATTCAGAATGACATTTGAGGTTCTATTTATTAGGAGAACCCATTCACACAGACTACACAGTCATTGGGGGTGATTGCAGGAAATAGGTAAGCACATTGAAATCCCCAGGGAACGGAAGAGCGGAAGGGACGTGCTCCCACGGGCCGCAGCAGGACCTGATTCTGGACAGCTTCTGAAATTCATAGGGGAAACCCACTCAGTCTGTCCTCCCAGACGAGGCCGAGCCCTCCCCAGGAGAGGCGCTGTGCACGTGTGGTCGTGCACACAGCGGCCCTCGCACGCCTGTGGACCGTGTGGGTGCGTTGGCGCTGGGTCATGGGGATGGCGTCCGTTTCAGAAGCACTTGGGTGAGTTCTTCTGTTCCAGATAAAGAAAAATCATTAACTGATGGAAAACACATTCCTGTCAAAACGGCGTCATTCACCTCGGTGGAAAAATAAGTAACGCCCTGAGCCCGGCAAATGTGTCTAATGAATTTGGGGTGGCCTTTAAAGAGACATTTAATAGGACTTCGTGTCCAGAGGCATGTTTTGTCCCTCAGTGTGTTGACTGCAGCCGGGGAGTGGGTGCAGGGTGGGAGGCTGGCTACGGGCAAGTGGAAGGTGAGGAGGGCTGGACGGTGTGCGTGTGGAGACCCAGGGTCCCTTCTCAACCGCCATCTACACTTTAGACCCAGGAAGCATGTCCGTGTAGGGAGCAAATGGTCTTCTCACATTCTATATGTTTCCGTTAGAAAAATAACACCTACTCAACGTAAGCATGTTTGGAACACGCAGAGAAGCGGAAGAGAGAACAGTCACCCTGTTGTCCCTCGATGATGAGCTGACAAACAGTTCTGTGCGTCTAACCTTTTATTCATACGTGGTTTTTCCTTATGAATATATTCCACCTTCACCTGCATAGGGTTGAGTAGGTCCTGCTTTTTACCGCAGTGTGACGAAATGAGCATGGCCTGTGAGGCTCCCCTGCGTGCAATGATGTCGCGCCTGCTGTCGGTCCTGCTGTGTCAGAAGTTACTCGGTGTGGCCGCTGTTGCTGCATTGGACGGGGGGGTTATAATTTCCTGGTGCTGTAAGTGTATCTGTGTGGGCCATCTCTGAGCACAGAGATCCCCCAGAGTTTGCATTATCTTCTCAGGCCATACATTTGGAAAAGGCTCGTGGGTCANAGCCCGGCAAATGTGTCTAATGAATTTGGGGTGGCCTTTAAAGAGACATTTAATAGGACTTCGTGTCCAGAGGCATGTTTTGTCCCTCAGTGTGTTGACTGCAGCCGGGGAGTGGGTGCAGGGTGGGAGGCTGGCTACGGGCAAGTGGAAGGTGAGGAGGGCTGGACGGTGTGCGTGTGGAGACCCAGGGTCCCTTCTCAACCGCCATCTACACTTTAGACCCAGGAAGCATGTCCGTGTAGGGAGCAAATGGTCTTCTCACATTCTATATGTTTCCGTTAGAAAAATAACACCTACTCAACGTAAGCATTTTTGGAACACGCAGAGAAGCGGAAGAGAGAACAGTCACCCTGTTGTCCCTCGATGATGAGCTGACAAACAGTTCTGTGCGTCTAACCTTTTATTCATACGTGGTTTTTCCTTATGAATATATTCCACCTTCACCTGCATAGGGTTGAGTAGGTCCTGCTTTTTACCGCAGTGTGACGAAATGAGCATGGCCTGTGAGGCTCCCCTGCGTGCAATGATGTCGCGCCTGCTGTCGGTCCTGCTGTGTCAGAAGTTACTCGGTGTGGCCGCTGTTGCTGCATTGGACGGGGGGGTTATAATTTCCTGGTGCTGTAAGTGTATCTGTGTGGGCCATCTCTGAGCACAGAGATCCCCCAGAGTTTGCATTATCTTCTCAGGCCATACATTTGGAAAAGGCTCGTGGGTCATGGGAAGTGAAGGGTGGAGCAGGGCCCCAGGGAGGGGAGGATGCTTCTGCTGATCCCACGCTGATTTTCCTTACAGCTGTCTCCTATGCGAATTACAAGAAAACGCCGCCGCCCGTCCCCCCGCGCACCACCTCCAAGCCCCTGATCTCGGTGACGGCGCAGAGCAGCACCGAGTCCACGCAGGACGCCTATCAGGACAGCCGCGCACAGCGGGTGTCCCCATGGCCCCAGGATGGCCGCAGCCTCTACAACTCCACGGACAGTCTGGACAGCAACAAGGCCATGAGCCTTGCCCTGGAGACGGCCGCGGCCCAGCGCCTCGCCTCCGAAGGCCAGAGCAGCTCCACACGGACCAGCGACAAGGCCGTCCTGGTGTCCAAGGCTGAGGACTTCCTCAAGAGCCGGCGCTCCTCCATCGGGATCCAGGTAGCCTCTCTGCGCCGCGTGGCACTGCCGCCTGCTCCGCGGCTCCGCAGATAGCGTAGACTGAGACGCCGAGACCCCGCGGCCCTGGGTCCTTAGCAGGGAGCCTAGCCTCCAAGGGCCGGGAGCCGCAAGAGCGAGGTCTCAGCCGCGTGGCCAGCCGGCAAGTCAACAGCCGGGGGACTGTCCTGGGACATCTGGGTCCCCGCCTCACGCCTGCCCCTACCACCCAGACACCCCCACCCAAGGCACTTTCTAGGGGCTGCCTGCTGCTTATGGAGTGTGGAGACAGCTTGTTTTGATACTATAGAAGGATGGTTTATTGTTGTTGTTGTTGTTGTTGAAACCCCATTTTTCAAAAGCCTTTTAGTCTTGTGCCCCAACAGCAGAGTAGGGCAGAAGGACCTTGGGAATACAGCGGTAAAGATTAAAAAGGCCTCTTTGGTGCAAAATTGAGTGTGCTCACAGCCACTCAGGTACTCCTTCAGCGGCCGCAGGGCACTCTGGGTGTGTAGTTTTGGTGGCAGAGCCGGGCCCGTGGTTTCAGACCACCGAAGGCTGACCCACACACGGAGGCCCCAGACTTCTCCCCAAGAACAGACCTGGCGCCTGAGCAGGGTGCAGCTTGGGGCGGCTCCTCTCTGCGTCTGACGCGCCCCTCCCAGGGCACGGGAGGCACTGTGGTAAGACACAGGGGCCACCGTCCAGCCCACTTCCCAGCCCCAGGACGGCACGAGATGCGCCTCACACGGACGATATCTTGCCGCGACCACTCTCCCTCTGAGATCTGTGGTGGCACGGCGAGGCACGGTCCTTGCTGAGTCCTGTGCAAGCATGGTCCACTCTTGTGTCCAGCCGGAAGTTCTAAAATCAGAAGGCTTCATGGCCAGGGAGGAGGGTGAGCAGAGCTCTGCCTGAGAGCCATGTGTGCTTAGTGCTGGCGTGAGGGGGCTCCATGTCTTGGGCATCCTGGGGACATGGGAGAGCAGGCTGGGGCGACTGCCCGCTTGACTAGGTCCTCTGAACCAGGTCTCCACACTGTGGCTTCATTGTTTTGTTTAGGATTCTGAATTCCCAGAGCATCAGCCATACCCAAGGTCAGATGTAAGTACCAAAATATACTGCAAAGCCAAGTACGCATGAATTTTTATTTTATCTCCCTTTTTTGGATTATTCATACAACTGCTGTCACCTCTCTGTGTCCTAATTCTATATGCCAGGCACTATGCTGGGCGCCCCCATGTGATTGCAGGGAACCCTTGCGTCCCCCAATGATGTGTAATCAGCCCCACCTCGGTGAGGACCAAGATGGGGCTCAAATAGGCAAGTAACGTGCTGCGGCCGACAGGCTTGCTGGGGCCATAGCACTAGTCTGTGGGAGGCCAGGGCTCCGACGCCACTCCCTCTGGCTCCAAAGTCACGTCTCCAGAGAAGATGTGCGAGGTCCGCAAGTTAAAGAGGCTGCTTCCACATTCCAGGTGCTCGTGCTCCCTCTGGCCTTCCCACCTGCCACCTGCCACCTGCCACAGGCGTCCTGCTGGCTGCCCACGCCAGCCTGGGACGAGGGCGGGAGTGTCCTCTTCTGGCTTTACCTGAGCAGACCAGACCTGCAGTAGCAGGTCCTCTACTGGTCCGAGGCGCCACCCCTCCTGCTTCTGACTCACCCCCAG
>NW_023232948.1:442631-458489 GCF_002007445.2 Ailuropoda melanoleuca
GTCATTCACCTCGGTGGAAAAATAAGTAACGCCCTGAGCCCGGCAAATGTGTCTAATGAATTTGGGGTGGCCTTTAAAGAGACATTTAATAGGACTTCGTGTCCAGAGGCATGTTTTGTCCCTCAGTGTGTTGACTGCAGCCGGGGAGTGGGTGCAGGGTGGGAGGCTGGCTACGGGCAAGTGGAAGGTGAGGAGGGCTGGACGGTGTGCGTGTGGAGACCCAGGGTCCCTTCTCAACCGCCATCTACACTTTAGACCCAGGAAGCATGTCCGTGTAGGGAGCAAATGGTCTTCTCACATTCTATATGTTTCCGTTAGAAAAATAACACCTACTCAACGTAAGCATTTTTGGAACACGCAGAGAAGCGGAAGAGAGAACAGTCACCCTGTTGTCCCTCGATGATGAGCTGACAAACAGTTCTGTGCGTCTAACCTTTTATTCATACGTGGTTTTTCCTTATGAATATATTCCACCTTCACCTGCATAGGGTTGAGTAGGTCCTGCTTTTTACCGCAGTGTGACGAAATGAGCATGGCCTGTGAGGCTCCCCTGCGTGCAATGATGTCGCGCCTGCTGTCGGTCCTGCTGTGTCAGAAGTTACTCGGTGTGGCCGCTGTTGCTGCATTGGACGGGGGGGTTATAATTTCCTGGTGCTGTAAGTGTATCTGTGTGGGCCATCTCTGAGCACAGAGATCCCCCAGAGTTTGCATTATCTTCTCAGGCCATACATTTGGAAAAGGCTCGTGGGTCATGGGAAGTGAAGGGTGGAGCAGGGCCCCAGGGAGGGGAGGATGCTTCTGCTGATCCCACGCTGATTTTCCTTACAGCTGTCTCCTATGCGAATTACAAGAAAACGCCGCCGCCCGTCCCCCCGCGCACCACCTCCAAGCCCCTGATCTCGGTGACGGCGCAGAGCAGCACCGAGTCCACGCAGGACGCCTATCAGGACAGCCGCGCACAGCGGGTGTCCCCATGGCCCCAGGATGGCCGCAGCCTCTACAACTCCACAGACAGTCTTGGACAGCAACAAGGCCATGAGCCTTGCCCTGGAGACGGCCGCGGCCCAGCGCCTCGCCTCCGAAGGCCAGAGCAGCTCCACACGGACCAGCGACAAGGCCGTCCTGGTGTCCAAGGCTGAGGACTTCCTCAAGAGCCGGCGCTCCTCCATCGGGATCCAGGTAGCCTCTCTGCGCCGCGTGGCACTGCCGCCTGCTCCGCGGCTCCGCAGATAGCATAGACTGAGACGCCGAGACCCCGCGGCCCTGGGTCCTTAGCAGGGAGCCTAGCCTCCAAGGGCCGGGAGCTGCAAGAGCGAGGTCTCAGCCACGTGGCCAGCCGGCAAGTCAACAGCCGGGGGACTGTCCTGGGACATCTGGGTCCCCGCCTCACGCCTGCCCCTACCACCCAGACACCCCCACCCAAGGCACTTTCTAGGGGCTGCCTGCTGCTTATGGAGTGTGGAGACAGCTTGTTTTGATACTATAGAAGGATGGTTTATTGTTGTTGTTGTTGTTGTTGAAACCCCATTTTTCAAAAGCCTTTTAGTCTTGTGCCCCAACAGCAGAGTAGGGCAGAAGGACCTGGGGAATACAGCGGTAAAGATTAAAAAGGCCTCTTTGGTGCAAAATTGAGTGTGCTCACAGCCACTCAGGTACTCCTTCAGCGGCCGCAGGGCACTCTGGGTGTGTAGTTTTGGTGGCAGAGCCGGGCCCGTGGTTTCAGACCACCGAAGGCTGACCCACACACGGAGGCCCCAGACTTCTCCCCAAGAACAGACCTGGCGCCTGAGCAGGGTGCAGCTTGGGGCGGCTCCTCTCTGCGTCTGACGCGCCCCTCCCAGGGCACGGGAGGCACTGTGGTAAGACACAGGGGCCACCGTCCAGCCCACTTCCCAGCCCCAGGACGGCACGAGATGCGCCTCACACGGACGATATCTTGCCGCGACCACTCTCCCTCTGAGATCTGTGGTGGCACGGCGAGGCACGGTCCTTGCTGAGTCCTGTGCAAGCATGGTCCACTCTTGTGTCCAGCCGGAAGTTCTAAAATCAGAAGGCTTCATGGCCAGGGAGGAGGGTGAGCAGAGCTCTGCCTGAGAGCCATGTGTGCTTAGTGCTGGCGTGAGGGGGCTCCATGTCTTGGGCATCCTGGGGACATGGGAGAGCAGGCTGGGGCGACTGCCCGCTTGACTAGGTCCTCTGAACCAGGTCTCCACACTGTGGCTTCATTGTTTTGTTTAGGATTCTGAATTCCCAGAGCATCAGCCATACCCAAGGTCAGATGTAAGTACCAAAATATACTGCAAAGCCAAGTACGCATGAATTTTTATTTTATCTCCCTTTTTTGGATTATTCATACAACTGCTGTCACCTCTCTGTGTCCTAATTCTATATGCCAGGCACTATGCTGGGCGCCCCCATGTGATTGCAGGGAACCCTTGCGTCCCCCAATGATGTGTAATCAGCCCCACCTCGGTGAGGACCAAGATGGGGCTCAAATAGGCAAGTAACGTGCTGCGGCCGACAGGCTTGCTGGGGCCATAGCACTAGTCTGTGGGAGGCCAGGGCTCTGACGCCACTCCCTCTGGCTCCAAAGTCACGTCTCCAGAGAAGATGTGCGAGGTCCGCAAGTTAAAGAGGCTGCTTCCACATTCCAGGTGCTCGTGCTCCCTCTGGCCTTCCCACCTGCCACCTGCCACCTGCCACAGGCGTCCTGCTGGCTGCCCACGCCAGCCTGGGACGAGGGCGGGAGTGTCCTCTTCTGGCTTTACCTGAGCAGACCAGACCTGCAGTAGCAGGTCCTCTACTGGTCCGAGGCGCCACCCCTCCTGCTTCTGACTCACCCCCAGGAGCCCCGACCCCTTTACTCGCCCGCGGCCCTTTCTGCTCCTAGCAACCACGCCTTTCCTCTGCAAGAATGTCCTTCCTCCCCTGTCCACCGCTCCCCGCAGTTCACGCGTTGACCCCACCCCGGAAGCCATTCTGGCGCTGCCCCCCGCACCACGTGTCTGTGCAGGCCCGGCTGCCCCTCCGCCTCTTCATCACCCAGCGCCTAGCACAGTGCCTGGCACATAGCAAGTGCTCGATAAATGTCGGATAAGTGGGTGCACGGGTGATGGGGGGGGAGTGCTCTGTGAACAGCAGTGTGAGTGCACGTGTGCGAAGGGTTCCGCTGTCTCCCGTGGCAGTGAAGGAATGCACAGTATCATGTCAGCTCATACCCTTGCCATTATCAGACTGAAGTGAACTGAAGAGCCAACAGAAAACATTGTCAGAGAAGCTCAAGTATTAGAATCAATACGAGTGAGTGGAGTGTAGGGAGCCAACTCACAGAGCGAAGCACGAAGAAACCGAGCGAGGTGGCCACTGAAGCAAAGGGAGACCCCCCGACACGTAGAGGGCCCGGAGGAGTGGCCGGCCGTGTCTGCGCTGTGACGGCGTGACGCAGACGTAACGATGACAAGCAGGCTTGTGGACATTGCCGTGTCCCTGGCCCTCCTGCATGTGCTCGTCATAACCCCATTGTAAGCCTAGGGGCAGTTGTCATCCAAGTTCCCGATGGGGAAACTGAGGCTCAGGGGTAAGTGACTTGCCTACAGGGTCACAGCCGTAGGTGTCGCAGCCAGGACGGAGGGCAGCGTTGCAAAGCCTGCAGGACGCCCGCTTCCCAGAGAGGAGACGGGCGGGGAGGGTCAGTGTGCGGCCCACCCCTGAGCTGAGGGACAAGAAGCGACCTGCCCCGCGCCTGTCGGTCCTGTCACTGGTAGGGAAAGACGGCCAGCACCCTGCACACTCAGCCTCCATTCTCGGGCATGTGATAGCTGCCCGACCACTGCCCGTGCTCAGGAGATTTGTCAAAGACAGACGGCAGAAGATTGACATGGCATTTCCCACGCATTTCTGCAAGTCTGGGGGTGCAGCCCCGGGCCCTTCCTCATGGGCTGGCCTGGTGACGCGGGGCCCTGGGGCGAACCCATGGGGTCCCTCCTCACGTTTCCTCATTCGATGCTGACGTCTCCTCTTTCCTCTGTGTTCCTGTCCTATGTATCTGTGGTGCGTGTGTCCCTGCAGAATTTCTCCTTTTCTTGTGCGTGTGTCTGTGTTTGTGAAAGTGTGTTGAAAATGTCTCCTGTTCCCAGACACCGCAGTTTGGTTTAACATGCAGGGATTCCTCAGGCCCACCTGCCTCAGTTGCCCCGTCTTTAAAGTCGGAGCAGTTACTGCTCTTACGTCGCCAGGTTGTGGGGATGAACAGAGCAACTGCCGCAGTCCTCTTCCTGTTCAGCTCAAGTGTCCAGCTGAGAGAGCGTCATTCTGCCCACTACCACGGCTTTGTCCCTCGCCGGTCTGAGCCGCTGTGCACCAGCAAGCCTCCCACCACAGCTCCTGGAAGTGCTGCTGCTGCTGCAGGCTCGTCCCAGCAGCGAGGCTGGCCGATCACATTTCACTCTTGGACTTACACTAGGTCGTGCCTCTGACGCAGGGCCCCTGCCCAGCTGCGCTCACGGTTCTGAAGGCAGATCTGGATTTAGACAGCAGAGATGGACGGTCGGAGCTGCAGCCGGTGTTGGGGGTAATGGCTCCCTGCCTGGAAGCTTCCCTCGGGTCCTGGGGAAGTGGGGGCTGACTGTGGCTGATCAGCTTTGACTTCCCACAGACTCCTCCCATGCAGGAAATGGGGACCAGGGCACACGGGCCGCCTCCTGTCCAGATCACACGCCCCAGCAAGCACCCACTCACACACATGTGCATGCACACTCACACTCATGCACACACTTCTATGCACTCATGCTTACATGTCTGCACAAACACGCATGCACACTCAACACACATACATGTGCACCTGTGTGCTCACACCTGTATACATGCATTCACACTTGTGTGCACACTCATGCAGATACATGCATGCAGGTCACTCACACATACATGTATATACACACAGGCACACACGCTCAGGTGCAAGCATGTTCATGTGTGTATGCATGTGTGCACAACTGACATGTATGTGGTTGTTCACACAAGTACACACACATGTGCACACACTCACACAGACTCGGGCGTGTGTGCATGCATGTACTCACGTATGTGCCTGCTCTTGCACACCTCGTCATATGCACACGTGCACACTCACATTTGCACAGTTAATACATGTGAACACCCATGCAGACACACATGGGCACACTCACACATTTACTTATACATGCACACTCGTTTGCAGTCACATGCACACATGTGCACGTGCACACGTGCATGTGTGCATACACACACATGTACATACACACATGCATGCCCACACCAGCCACACCAAGGTCCTTGTTTCATAAACAGACCATATTTAGAAACGTCCCCCTTCGCACCTCTCATGATGGTGTGCAGCTCAGCGTACGACCTCCGCCATCGCACGGGGAGAGCTGGTGCGTGGCTCCGGGCTCCACAGACCCCAGACGCCCTTCTGTGACCGTGCCCACCACTCACGGCGGTGACTGGGGAGATGTCTGTCCCCATTCATCAGGGAGCCCTGCAAACACGACATCGGCTTCAAAAAAAGCTCACTTAGCATAAGTGATTCTGTTAATACATCTTTCTTCTCAATGCCTAGAACATGGTAGATCATGTAAAAATGAGTATATGCCTTCATTTCTCAAAACTTTTAAGATCCCTTGACTTTTCACGCAGAATTTCCTCTTGAAGAGATTCCTTTGATTTTCTTTCCACTGTACAAAGCAGTAATTCCTTTTCTTTGCCTTGAATTTGCTTTTTTTCTGTTTCTATAAGGGTCTCTACTCCCAGGATTTCTGAAATTGTGAAGTATTCAGCTCATCCAGGCCATATATGATTTTATCATCCCCCTTAGCCTTCCCCTTCTGAAAACAGAGATAACATCATTTTTTTCTTAGAAAAGTTTCATACGTCAAGCACTGTAACTCTGTGGGATCCCTCATATTCAGTATCTGTATCATCACACACCTGACCGTCTTCACGGTTGAGGTGAGAGGACAGAGCGTCAGTATTTGCTGCGGACAAGCTTATCTGAGTCTGGCTTCCTGCGGAGTTTTACTTCAATCAAGTGAAGTGTCTGATGTCCCCTCATTTTTGAGATTAGGAGGAAAAGACTCAACAAAATTTAAGAGACTCACTGAGAGTCGCATGGCCAGCTCGCAGCAGAATCTGTCTCCAAAGCTATCCCCTCCTCCTTCACTGAGAACGGAAGAGAGTTCTAGCACAGGGAACTGGAGACTGAATAAAGGGAGACAACATGCTGTTATCCGGTTGTATGTTTTCGTCCCTTATGTAGTGTGTGTTCATGGCTGTGAATACACGTGTTTCATGTGTGCACATGCATCTTGTGATGTTGCTGTTCATGCCACCTGCTAGTGTGCATGGGACCACAAGCATCTTGCATGGTGTAGCCCTTCCAACCATCATCTTCGTACTGTGTAGTGTTCGTGTCATGAGCTAATCATAATTTATCCTCTGCTACCGCTCGCCTATCACCCCTGCCATGTTTCACCTGAGAAATAACGCGAGGATGAACGCCTCACACATTTGTCAGAATTTAAAGTGATTTCCTTAGACTAGAATCCTGGAATTGGAATAAGTAAGATAAATATTCTGAACATTTCAATGATAAAAACTAGTGCTCTTTTCACTACAAAATTCTTTCTAAAAGTATACGTATGCTTTGATCTCCCCCAAATCACGTATCCATCAAATCTGACACTATCTACTAAAATCGTGAAGTGTAGTAATTTGACCCAGAAATCACATACGCTATGAATATGTTCACAAAAGCTCACGCACACGCACAGGCGTGTATCAGGAGCACCAGCACTAATCGTGGCAGAAAACTAGAAGTAACCAGATATCCCTCCATTGCAGACTGGTTAAATAAATCAGGTGGTGGTCATAAAATGGAATAGCGAGCAGTTAAAACACGAGGCAGCTCTGTTTGCACTGATATGGGACCACATTTTAAATATGTGAATTGTTACTGTAACCTTTTCATATAAAATAAAATAGTAACAATCTCCATGTCCAGGAAGGTGAAGTTTATCAAAGCCATGACCCCCCCCGTACAGACAGCAACAGGGTTAGACCTGGATTCAAGAATGTCCCTCCTCCTGTGGTCACCCTGTGTCCTCGTCCAGCCATCCAACCACGCACCACAGAGGAGGGGTGACTTGTCTGCATGTGTGCAGGATTCTGCCAGTAAGAAATGGGGTATGCCCAGCCGTGCTCCACGGCTCGGGAACTCACCAGGAGCCCCAGGGGCTTCATGAGGCTGTCCTTATGCTGGTCACAGAGGGTCAATACAGAGCATGGTGCTGCTGTCAGACAGACGCAGGTGTGAATCCTCGTTCTGCCCCCAGTGAGCTGTGCCCCCCTGGGCAAGTTACTCACCTTCTCTGATTCCTCAGCTGTTCAGTGTGGCAGGAAATCACAGCGGGGGTACTGTGGACGCTACATGCAATAATGCTTATCAGGCTCTTGGCACAGTGCCTGGTGCATGGTCAGCATAAAAGAAACATCAGGTTTTGACTCACTGTTTCTCTTTGCCACGAATTGAGTCAGCCCTCGGTGGCATGAGCTCGGCCACAGGGCAACCACAAATTACATTCACAGCGTCTCCTAAGGCACAAAAGAGAGTGTCATAATTATTTCTTTAGTGGTTTTGTCTTACCCTCGTGGCAATCATTAATATTTTCAAGAGAAGGTGTGGTTTACAACTTAGTTATGACATTTCGGATTGGGGTCAAAGTCCCACTGATACCTTAGGTAATATTTTCTGGGGAAAAGGATAGGGACGTTGGAATAGCCAGGATAATATTTACGGTGAAACTAACCTTTGGTTTCACAGAATTTTGTGCCAAGAGGTTGGGTTTTTTTTGTTTTTTTGGTTTTTTTTAGAAAACAGACCATACCAGCATCCCCTCACTTGTGAGCTCTGCCCTGCTGATGGTCCTAAGACGCTTGATGGGTTTGGGAGACATTTTGGCAGATAGAACCGCAAGAAGGATTCATGTAAAATACGCAGTTTCTGTTCTGTTCTGACACAGCCTTGCTGGGCACAGTCTCATTAGCAGATGCAAAAACCTTTGTGTAGGAGCAGACGGAGAGATTGCCTCAGTGTTCCCGATACACGCTGAAATTCCTTTCCGTGTGTTTTTGTATGTGGATGCAGCCATCAGTATAATTCTATTAAGTGGCTTGTTTGTTGTTAGCTCTATCTGGTTCATGCTGTACTTACTTTCTTCACTGTAGGGTGTGATAAGAGCTTTTAAGTCCTATAATCGTGCAACAAAGCCTATTTTTTGCCTTAGCTGAACTAAGCAATTTTATTTGCATATGTTTGAGAGGTCAGAGTGCAACACTGAGTTCAAGTCGTTATGTGAAATGTGATGAAACACAGTAGCAATGTAATTACACCAATATGACCGCATTTCCCTCTTTTTTGTGATTTTACTGGGTCAGGTGCCTCTCTGTACTAATTAAATGTGTAATTAGTTACAGCAAATGAACAGACACACACACAAAACTGTCCCCTGCCCAGGTCCCTTATCTCAGTTTTAAAACAAGATGTTCTGTGTTGCATTAGGTGGAAACAGCCACAGACTCTGACACAGAGAGCCGAGGCCTGCGGGAATACCACTCCGTTGGCATCCAGGTGGAAGATGAGAAGCGGTAACTCAGCCCCTTCACAATATACGATGTTCCCAAGCCAGAGCGATCTGTTAGAACCCTGACCGCAAACATCTAGATCATGTTGACCGTCAATAATTCATGCCACTTGTGGAAGCAGGGTCGTATATTTCTCCTCTGCAATTTATACTGTTCAAGTATGAATTAACACCCACCCGTGCCTTGTTTTTGCAAGAGACAGGGGAATAATTCTTTCTAAAGTAATTTACCACCTGTGAAAGCAGAGTAGCTGACAGGCCTGAGAGCCAAAGTTCTTCATGGAAAGGAAGAACAGATGGACTTGAGGGTGAATCAGGTGCATGTCTCCTTACCTAATAACGTTAAAAGTAAAAGACAAAAAGAGAGAAGAAGGAATTAAGACCTTAGCTATGCCATGATTTCAAACTATAAAATACCGAGATGTCTATGACAGTGATGTTATTTTTGTAGCAAGAACAGGATGATGGTTTTATTTTATATGTAAAAAATATATCTCGTACATTTCATAAAAACTAATTAAATGAGAGGATTGTTACATCTGCAACTGCAGTTAGCATCTAGGCCCGGGTGATGTTGCTCATTGTGGAGGGTTTTAGGACCCAGCCAATAAAGGTTTTGATTGCAAAGAAATTCAGACCACAGGCTACTGGCTTCCCAGGTTCCCGGTAGAGCACTTAGAATGCGGACCGCTTCTGCACGGGGATTGGGCTTGCTGCCTTCCATCCCCATCATGGGTTCGGTTCTTTTCTCCTCTGCCTCCAGCAAAGACAGTAAATGGCGAACTCATTAACCAGCTGCACACACAGCTGCTACCATATGAGAGGAGGGTTCAATTGGTGAGAAACCAAAATGTAGAGTTAGGGTTCAGTTTGGAATAAACCCCCTCCACGCACACAGAGTTCTCACCCAATATCTGGGTATACAAAATGTAGAGTTAGGGTTCAGTTTGGAATAAACCCCCTCCACGCACACAGAGTTCTCACCCAATATCTGGACTCCAATTATAAACCCTTTCCTGCCCATCATTTCAATAATTGGCCGCGCAGGACTGGGTGGCATTCCAATGCATATGATGAAAATGTTTTTAAAACACCTGCTCAAGTCAGAATTTGGATTCCTTATTTTGCCTAAGAGACTTAATGGGGATGATATGAAGTTATTCAGATAGGAGAAGAGACGCATGCCCTGAAATGTGTCACAAAACCCCGTGGGGTACAGAAGTTATTTACATAAAAGAAGCCACACAGCCGTCCTGTTGCACAGATGCCACACGTGGCAGTTTTGTAAACTTGTAGCATATTTGTAAAGGGAAGTCCCTGAGCCAAGGCGGGGGACTCATGGAACGCATTACCCTCACTGCGCCCTGCGATACACGCCCTTATTGAGTGGGCATCATTTAGGCATTGGGACTTAGGTAGATGTTAGAGGTTAATTATTTGCAAAGCCCAGCGTTCTTTCATAGCTGAAACACCAAAATGGTAGTAAGGAGAGGGAAAGACTCGTCATTCCCTGGAGTTGTTTGCTCGCTGTGCTGCAGGCATGTTGCTGATGAGCTGGGCGTAGCCTTGCTGCACGGAGTCCGCTCAGAAAGTCTCCCCTTTCTCTTCCCTCCCCCCTCTGCAGACATGGGCGTTTCAAGCGTTCCAACAGCGTGACCGCCGCCGTCCAAGCAGACTTGGAGCTGGAGGGCTTCCCGGGACACGTCACCATGGAGGACAAAGGCCTGCAGTTTGGGCCCTCCTTCCAGCGGCATTCAGAGCCCAGCACGCCAACCCAGTACGGGGCCGTGAGAACTGTTCGGACCCAGGGGCTCTTCAGTTACAGAGAAGACTACAGGACCCCCATGGACACTGCCAACCTGCCGCCGCCTGACCCCTGGCTGGAGCCGTCCATCGAGACAGCGGACACCGGGAGGATGTCTCCGTGCCGGAGGGACGGCTCGTGGTTTGTGAAGCTACTGCACACGGAGACAAAGAGGATGGAAGGCTGGTGTAAGGACATGGAGAGAGACGCAGAGGAGAATGACCTCTCGGAGGAAAGTAAGAGCACAGCCTCCCCTTGGCTTCTTAGCATTGATCGTTGGTCCGTAGGGCAAACAGGCAAACGGTGTCATTAATCCTTTGATACCTGGGTAAATGGAAACAAACGTGCTTCCCACCACATCCCGCTCAGCTCCCAGAAAACAGATAAGTACACAAACAGAAAAGCCACCACTAAGGTGTTCGAGGGGATCCTTTTGGGTTTTGTTAGATCATGAGATGGCGCTGACCATGGTGTTGGAAGTGTAGTTGATCTCATTCCACGTACCTGTTCTCCCAAATTCTCACAGTCACTTGATGTGGAGTGTGTCCACTGTTTTCTAGAATCATTAGTGTCCCATGTTTATAAGAAATTGAGCTGACTTTATTTTTTTAAGATTTATTTATTTATTTGAGAGAGAGAGAGAGTGAGAGAGAGAGAGAGAGAGTGAGCTCAAGCAGGAGCAGGGGCAGAGGGAGAGTCTCAAGCAGACTCACCTGAGTGCAGATCCTGACACGGGGCTCCATCTCACGACCCTGAGATCATGACCTGAGCCGAAACCTTGAGTCAGACACTTAACCAACTGAGCCACACAGGGGCCCCTTGAGTTGGCTTTATGCCAAAGAGAAGTTTGAGATGAGTAGAGATTGAACTGGCCAGCCCTGTGATGGTTCGCACCCAGCTCTCCCAGCACCGCGCTGAGTGGGAATCTGTGTGACCTCCTGACCCAGTGCCCACAGAGCAGACCTGCTCCAGCCCCTTTCTGGCTCTGATGGGTCTCTGCCTCTCTGCAGAAAGGGACAGCTCCCTCATTCTCCACCTGCCTCCCGTTGACCTGAAGAATCCTATCTTGAGGATTGTCAGAAGCAGTGTCCTTCGTGAATCGCTGTACGTGATTTCTAAACAAGCACTATCTGTCTTTGTTGATAGACCAAGAATCCAAGAACAATTGCAACATACCTAGAACTAACATTGTCTTGACCAAAATATGATTTCACAGAGGCATCTCTGAATGTCTTGACCTGACAAATTATGCTCTCTTGAAAGTATTTTTTCTTCTTCCCTGAATTCCTTTGTACACTTGCTAGCTCACTCTAAATTCTCAAGTTCAAAAGGATAGCTGATGTCTTTGGGAATTGTGCCCTGCCGTTACATGTCTAGATGTTTGTTGTGAGACAATCTGTCAGTCATCCTACAAATGGAAACACGATGGTGAAATTAGACGGACTTCCATAACTGACAGAATGCAGTGGCCTGAGATCCATAAAGCCAACAAACTAATTGGTGTGTTGATCGCTAGGGTCAGAACTTACGGTGTTAACCTATGAAGGAACAAATAGATTGCCTTTACATAACTAATTCTCTTCCCCCACATTTCTCTCTTAATCATCAAATTCCACATGTTGTTTACCTGGGTGGATAGTAGACCCTGAGTGTTTTGGGGGAAGCGTTGCCATGGCGAAGCATTTGAACTTGCTCCCCAGCGGGCTGTGGCCGATGGGTGTCTCAAACTGTTCTCATGCGTTTGTCCAAATGTATTATCTGCTTAGGGTACATTGAGTGGAGCGATTACGCACAATTCTGATATTTAAAAATCACTTATTTCCTGCAGCATTTTCTCACTTGTCGGTATGTGTTTCAGCTCAGCAAAATTGTTTTAATTGTCACAGGGATTTATAATCTTTATCACAAAGACAAAACTCAGAAAAAATGAATTGCCTAAGTTGATGTGAAATCAGGGTCAGGTTGTCGTCTCCTGCCGTGTGCGCGGGGTCGACACGCGTTCTTCCGGGGCCCGAAGTGTGCAGACCCGTGGGGTGGTCAGTCAGGACGCGCCCCCGCCCTCCGGGGCTCCGCAGCAGAACCCCGCTGAAGACACACTTGTCAGGTCTAGCTCCGTGATGTGTCTGTCAATTCTGTCCTGTCATCATATGAATTTACACCATTTAGGACAAGAAGTCTGGTCTCCCTTTGTGTGCAGAACAGGAGACACTAGCCGCTGCCGTGTTTGTAAGGCGGCCCAGAGCATTCGTTACCTTATCACAATTTTCCATGTTTAGCGCGTCCTTTTAACGTAGTAGTCATTTTCCAAGAATTACAGTTTAAAAGGAGTATTGTTTTAAAAGAAGAGATCTCTACGCCAGCAGGTACTGAGCATGAATCCTGCACCAAATCTTATGGGAAGTTCTCTGCACACGTCGTTCAGTGCTCACTGCGGTGTGGTGCGTGGATAGCATCATCGCCGTCCTACAAATAAAGAGACCCAAGCTTAAGGAGGTTAACGTCTCGCCCCAGATCCCATAGAGTACGGTGATGGAGTCGAGAGGCAAAGTCAGGGGCCTCTGCTGTCGAAAGCAATGCTTTACCACTGTGCTGCCCGAAGTTATTAAATCACTGTACTCCTTACTGGAAACTCTCTCCCTGCATCGTTTTCTTCCTGTCTGTATCTTTGTGGATTACCTTCTTCCGCTATTTCAGAAAACGTTGAGTCCCAGTCCTTGGCCATTTGCTTCATTCTGATCCTCTGTAGCTGGGACACGCCTTGAGGTTCCAGAGACTCCCTGAGCTGATAAAGTGTAGACTTAGGTCATCATGACTTAGCCACTGGAAATTAAGAGGGAAAAGGGGGCAAATTCCTTCTCCAACTAAACACAAAAGACCTGACAGTTAAAAAGCTTTGGCACTGAAGCATCATCATAAGTCGTGACTGTCTTGTCACTGGGGGCATGCAAGAGAGTTCTGGGACTAGTTCTGTGAAGGTACTCTCTACGGAATTCAGTTCGAGGGCCTGCAATGACCCAGATCAGTGGTAAGATTCCATCCTCGCGGGAAACACAGTGTTTGGATTTCAGTTGCCTTAATCTGAGCATCTGGAAAGTGTATTCTTCTCCAGCAAGCTAGAGCAGAAGGGAATTTCTGCTGCCCCTCAATGGCATTTCCCTAAACACCTTTTTTAAATCTTTGGGATCTTCTTCTCGGGCTCTCATTAATGTAAATGTTCAGCAGATATTTACTGAATACGGACCATGAGCCAGTCACCACCCCACAGACTGTAGGCTGGCGGAGAGTGACCAGCAGTGTAGACATGGATTGCAGTGACCGGGAGCAGTGAGACCGGGACAGGACTATTCATATCAAGCGGGAAACATCACGTGTGGTGGGAGACATGCAGATAGGAGCTTTAGAAACTCAGGCATGAGACACTTTCAATGGGGAAAATCCCAAGGCGGCTTCGTGGAGATGGCGCGTGGTGCCAGGGTCGACGGGGGGTTGGATTCGGCTGCGTGGCAGGGGGAGCAGAGGGGAGGGTGAGGGGGGAAGCCACTCCACAGATGGAGGCCTGTCTCCAGGCTCCTTAAGGAGAACTTCACTTTGATGTGGACTGTGCCCCTGCCTGCCTCCACTCCATCACCTCCATGCCCTTGGCGACGTGCGTCTCTCGCAGGACAGGACAGCTGCTCTGTCTTCCCGAAGCTCTGCCCTCTGCTGTCCTCAGAGCCCTTCAGCTCCTTGAAGGTGGTGATGGTATTTGGTGCACCTGTTATCCCGCACCGGGGTCTGCCAGGGTGCTCTGCGGTGCAGACACAGAAGGGAACAGAAGGACAGATGGACGGTCGTCATATGCAAGGACGCTCACTCCCCTGATCACACCCTCGTGAGAGCGCGGCATCTAAAATCCCCCCAGTCCTCCCGTCGCCCTCACCCACGGGCTGCAGTGTCCCGTGCCCTCCCCGTCTGGGGATACCAGCTGATGATTTTGTTTTGTGTGCGCTTCTCCCAGGACTGTTTAATAACTAAAGGTGATGGCGCTGCTGGAAGCCTTGGGTGCAGAGACCAGAGAAGAGACGCACCTGATACTTTTTGTGATTCTGAATTTCTTTCCTGAAGTTGCCCAGATGTCTGATGTTTTTGTGGACAAAGATGACACAATGTTTCTTAGGTGTCTCTTCTGTGTGCTTTGCACCTGAAACTAGCACCATACTAATCAACGTTAGACATTTCCCTAGTAAGTTTAAAAAGTAAGGTAACCTCTGGTTCTCGCACTCGTTTTAAGAACAGATAGAGGGTTATTGGTGATGGCACCTTTAAAAAGCAAAGATTAAGTTAAATGGCTTGTTAAACCAGAACTCTGAGCTCCGAATATTGAAATTTCCATCACATGAACTAATTTCTTCCCAAGCTATAATTTTATAATCACAGCTCACTGAGCTGATTGAAAGAAGTGAGATCCGTTCAGCCCTCTGTGGTTCAGAAAAACTATCCTGAGCCCAAATAATAGTGGTCTAAGTTAAGTCACGTTCATGACCCCTTCCTATTGTTAAGTCACTAACGAGCCGTTCTGGAGCGATTGTCAACCATTACTACACTCGTATTTGGGGATTTTTATATTTGTGATATTAAACCCAAAGGGCAAATGGTATAAAGTGAAACAAAACTAGTAGGGTGTTTTTCTGAAATAAAAGCAGTTGTCCTGAAGCTACAAAGTTTTCCTTCCGTAGTTCCACAGAGACAGAAACCACGTGAGGGCCCCCGAAGTGGGGTCTTTGGACAGGTGTTGGCAGGTTCTCGTGCCCAAAACAGCTAATAACCTGACACCAGCTGGCCAGATGTGTAGAACCACAGACGCCCAGGGCTGGGGGGCGGGGGCTTCAGCGATTCCCTCCCTCCCGGCAAAGGGAGGAGGACACCCAGGACGCCCAGCCGTGACCTCTGGAGGGGGCGATGCCCAGCTCATAGACGACGCAGCGGGCACAGGGAAGAGGGACATCTTGCTCAGAGCGACCCTGAATGCAGGGGGATGAGGAGGACACAGGCCAGAGAGAAACTGCCCCTGTGTCTGCAGTTTGCCTGGATGCTTCACATCAACAGAGAAAATGACAAACTGAAGAATCAGATATAGCGACGATTGCCCTGAACAGAGCGGATGCCAGGCGCACCTCGGCCCCCACCAGCCTTGGGGACCTGCCGACTGTACAGCTCTGTGGACAGCCGCCCCTGCCAGCCTTCCGACGGGCTTGCTTCCAGGTTCTCGTGAAGCCCGGGCAGGTGCCTTCGGGGATGTCCCTCACGTGCCAGGCACCAAGTGGCCACGTGACACCAGGGTGGACAAACACACGTGTGCTCAATAAACGTGGAATGTAATGCATGAGACCTGAAAGGGGG
>NW_023232948.1:458589-544787 GCF_002007445.2 Ailuropoda melanoleuca
CCTGCACCTGCCCACCCCATCCATGCACCTGCCCTCCCCCACCCACCCATGCCTGCCCACCCTT
Source organism: Ailuropoda melanoleuca (assembly GCF_002007445.2). Taxonomy (NCBI): domain Eukaryota; kingdom Metazoa; phylum Chordata; class Mammalia; order Carnivora; family Ursidae; genus Ailuropoda; species Ailuropoda melanoleuca. The sequence goes on from NW_023232948.1 coordinate 458,654, forward strand.
TGTCCTCAGGGCACACTCAGTCCTGAACCCCAGCGCCCTCCCTCTGCACCAGCTTCCTCCAGGGGTCCTGGCCACCATTCCCTGTCCACTGCTGCCTGGCAAATCAGATCAAGGAGGTGGGTCTGCGGGGAGGAAAGCACCTCTCGAAACAGATTTGCAGAACATACCTGGGCCCAGGGATCAAGATGCATGAAGCTATTTTTTAAGTCTAAAAGGATGCCACAGTGTTATCCAGTTATTCACTTTTATTAAAGCCACATGTGTTAAACTCCTTGTTAATATTCTAGAAGCAGTGCAGAATTAGATACACAAGGGAATTCTTCACCCCTTCGGAATGATAAGGACACGAAGGTTGCACAGGCCGACGGCTGGCTACAGCTTATCTTCAAATGGTTCAGAAAAATAAACACGTGCACGTGATGTGGACACTTTTCTTTCAGATCTTCTGTATGTGTGAAATTGTTAATAATGAAACACCAGGGAAGAGCAAGCTGAGTTCCTTATAGACAGATGAGAAAATAAGATGAATTAAATTAAGGAGTGTTTAAGTCCATTGTCTTACTCTGAAGAAAATCATTTTTTAATATTTTTTATTATATTATGTTAGTCACCATACAGTACATCCCTGGTTTCTGATATAAAGTTCAATGATTCATTAGTTGCGTATAACACCCAGTGCACCATGCAATACGTGCCCTCCTTACTACCCATCACCAGTCTATCCCATTCCCCCACCCCCTCCCCTCTGAAGTCTTCAGTTTGCTTCTCATAGTCTATAGTCTCTCATGTTTCATTCCCCCTTCTGATTACCCCCCTTTTCTTTATCCCTTTCTTCCCCTACCGATCATCCTAGTTCTTATGTTCCATAGATGAGAGAAATCATATGATAATTGTCTTTCTCTGCTTGACTTATTTCACTTAGCATTATCTCCTCCAGTGCCGTCCATGTTGCAGCAAATGTTGAGAATTCATTCTTTCTGATAGCTGAGTAATATTCCATTGTATATATGGACCACAACTTCTTAATCCAGTCATCTGTTGAAGGGCATCTCAGTTCCTTCCACGATTTAGCTATTGTGGACAATGCTGCTATGAATATTGGGGTGCATATGGCCCTTCTATTCACTACTTTGTTTTGAAGAAAATCATTTTAAGAACGGGTTGTGCACGATGCCAGCTCCTCACTTTTTAGGAAATGGACTTTGTGCTTTACCTACTGCTGCCTTGGGGGGACCGCTGGTACCTTACGACGTGTCTCAGGCACATCCACGGGTGCGTTTCTGGGACATCCGTTCCCACAGCCTCATAGCATTTGGTCACGTGGATATTGAGGCCCCTCCCAGCCGTGGTCTCTGACTCTCCTCCAGAGCAAGGCCGAGGGGAAGGAGCAGCCGTGAGGCTCGGCTGTTGGGGCGCTAGAATGTTCTACGCCAGTTTCAAGTGCACTCTGAATGAGTCTCACAAACACTTAGTTTAGAGGCCGCTGGTAAAATCGCATTCGGGAAATTGTGGGGGACGTGGCGGGGGCTGCGTTTACTCCTCTGGACCTCGGTTTCCCCTTCTGTGGACACCTGCAAGGTTTCGAGGATCGAGTGTGCCCACGGACCTGCATGGGCGCCCCCTGGTGTCCTGAGGAACCGCGTCAGGATGCGCCTCCAGACAAGACACTGGGTGACGCGAGCATGTCTTTCATGCCGCCTTGAGCTCTGGTTCGCTCTCTTCTTTAGACAAGCCTGGAGTCCAGAAATGTCCTGACATAGATGAATCCACATAAATACATATGGGAGGGTGATGGTTCTTTCCTCCCTTCCAGGACGGACACATCTCCAGGCGAAACACCCCCTTCCTTAACATTTTCCAGCTGCTGCAGCAATGCTGGGCTTCCATGGCTTTCCTGGCAAGGAAGCCCGAGGACACGCGCTCAGCTGCTCTCAGCTGGAGAGGCTGGCTCCGCTCCTCGTTACCTGTGCTCTGCAGACGGTCTGCAAGAGAGCCAGACGGAAGCCAAAAGTGAGCAGGTGGGAGTAACCCACTCCAGCTCCAAGAGGGAGATCTGCCGGAACCCTGTGAATAACTTGCTGTTTGTGTCTCAGGCAAACAAAACGCAGGGCTGAATGGGCTCAGGGTGTAGAGGCAGGAAACGTGTTCCCGCAGAGGCCCAAGTGCTTTTGAGAGTCATGTGAGTTGGGGTCTGCCAAAGCTATTATTTCCAAAATAATTATGGTGCTAACACCCAGCAAGGACCGGGCGTGAGGACGGGGGACAGAGGTGGCAGGTGCAGAGGCACCCAGAGGTTGCGGAATTGGGACAGAGTCCCTGCATTTCACACACAAAGGCTTTTGTTTGCCGATTCTCCATCCCGAAGTGGTCATCCCCACACTAATGTACAAAACTGCATTACTTACTTTTTTTAAAAGTGCTATTTGATTGCTTAAAGTCATATGACTTAGAAATCATTTGGAGACTTCCTGCCACATCACTGCGGGCTCACAGGAGCGGGGAGGACATCGTCACTATGAACGTCCGTGGTGAATCAGTTGGACAGTCAAATGTGATGGGAGCTCACAGTGGTGACAGTGAGTCGGTCGTCCGCAGAGGGCCCACAGCAGGTGGCGGAAGCTGTGGACAGAGCCCAAGGCTGGGAAGTGATGGGTCACAAGCACACCGCAACCTTTCCCTGCACAGCTCCTCCCTATGGGGCAAGATGCTCTCAGAGCCCCCAAAGACTATTCCCTTGAGTCAAATGAGGTAACCGATACCAATGTGATTTCCTAGAAATTACGAATTAACATGTTCATCTCTGTGGAATCCATAAGAAGTAAGAAGGACTTAATGTCTTTTTTTATTCCTACTTGGCTGTCTCAACTCCTAGCTCACCTGAGCAGCATTGCTTAAAGAATCTTGGTGCCACATGGGGCACCTGGGTGGCGCAGTTGTGAAGCATCTGCCTTTGGCTCAGGCGTGATCCCGGCGTTCTGGGATCAAGCCCCACATCGGGCTCCTCTGCTAGGAACCTGCTTCTTTCTCTCCCACTCCCCTGCTGTGTTCCCTCTCTCGCTGGCTGTCTCTCTGTCAAATAAATAAATAAAATCTTTAAAAAAAAAAAAAAAGAATCTTGGTGCCACAAACAGGAAAAGCCTCCTGTGGTATAGACCACACTTCCAGACTACACTCATCCCAACACTGACCAGTAATATCCTAACAGCTGGTATTACTTACATATCTTTGCATTTCCCTCAAAAATCAGACATGGGGCAGCCTGGAAAAAAACCAGTCTGTGGCCATGCCCTGCACAGTAAATTCAAAGTTTTAATCTTCAGGAAAGGAGAAGAGTAACTCATGTTTTTTGGACTTGACTCCCTTTGTGTAATGCTCTTGTGTTTGGTTTTTCACTGACCCAGCTTTAAACCTGTTTTGTTCTGTTTTGTTCACAGTTCTCGGTAAAATCAGGAGTGCGGTGGGGAGCGCGCAGCTTCTGATGTCCCAGAAATTCCAGCAGTTTTATTGGCTGTGCCAACAGAACATGGTGAGCAAATCCCCAGGTGTCCTTGGCTCCTTAGAGCAAGTCGAGGGTCCTCTCTCCCCACTCTGGTCTGAGAAAGGTACCTGGGACTTTGCAGAACGGGGAGCCAATACAATGCATGTCCCTGGTTGGGCTTCGGGATGGTGACGAGGCCACTGTGAGGCGGTGCTGGGGGAGAGGGAGCGGGTGGCATGGGGATAGCGCCCCAGAACCCTGGGGTACCTTCGGGCTGCTGGGTCCACCTGCCCGAGAGCCTTAGGAGGGAAGAGGGACAGGAACAGCTGTAATGTCACAGACCAAGACCGCAACGAGGGGGGGTTGACTCAACACATTAGCAGCAACTTTCAAGAGATTCAGTAGAGATTGTAGAGTAATTGGGGCCTTTCTATTTCATAGTCAGGAGTGAAATGAGTAGACCAGGAATAGGCAACAGAGTCGGCATTAAACATGACTCTGATGGTCCTGAACATCAAAGAGAAAGAAGATCGATATGTGTGTTGATATTTACTTACGTGGTGTATTAGTGCATCTAGGTACAAATAAATACACACACACACACACACTTTTCTTTGTCTAACAAAAAAGTATCCATCTAATGTTATTTGTAGAAATACCTAAGAAGTATTCACGTTACTATATAGACTATTGTATAAATCCATACACTGATTTCTTTCAGAGCAAAATTGTCATTAAAATGCAGGTAGGTCTGTGCATCGTGGGAGTGATGGTGCTCCGTGATTTCACTTTGTTTTGTTGTTTTAATTTGCAAGGAGACATGTGAATTTACAGAATGTTCTTACACATCAAAGGAAACAAAGCACATTAGAGCTGCCAATTCCCCCCTCATAATTAGGATTGTTAAAAAGTATGTTTTCTCTAGTATTTTCCAGTTAACCCCATTGACATTCATCACAAAATGTATAGAGTGACCCCCATGTCTCCCGTGACATGAAGTAATCACCCACACTTAGAAAGGGGGTGCAGGGGGGTTTAGCGGCCGTGACGTGCTGGGCTGGAGTGATCAGGGAGCATAGTCCTGCCTCCTCCACGTCTGCTTGATTACTGCCTTGAAAGGAGCGGATTTAGGCCATTGCGCAGCACTGTACCGTGTTATCCTGAGTCAGGTAAGCATCGGTACTCACTGTCTTTAGGAATCCTTACCTAAAGCACCTGACACGCAGTAAAAACACGTAAAAACGTTATTCAAGCTTATAAAATGTCCATGTCCTCTGTACCAGAAGCAGCTAATATTGGATTTTTAAATTACCTGTCCTAATATTTTTGATGCCTCTTACATATGTCAAATCGCACTTTAACCTAACCTTAAAAACATCCTTTTTTAGTTTTGAAATGCATAGTGTGTCCGTTTCCTTTTCTTTTGGCTTCTATCTAGGATTCAGAAAAAAAACAAAAACAAAACAACCCTTCGGCATTGTTTGAAGGAGGGGGTGGGTGTCCAAGGCAGGCCTGGCCAGAGAGAGACACTGTCCGACGCCACATTGCCAGCTGCTGGAAGATTTAGGTGGCTAACCAGTTTTAAATCAAAGGAATGACCCCAGAAAATAAGCCAGAACCACCCCCCCCGGGATGTTTAGGATGGACTGAACAAAGCAGACATCATTCAAGGCAAGGACGTACGAGCGATTCATCACATAACGAGAATGCAGATGGAGTGGGGGGGACCTGCCGTTGAACCTGCAGGGAAACACGGGCTTCCCTGACCAGCCGCACAGCTCATCCCCAGCCAGCCTGGCAGAAACTCACTGTCCCTTTCAGACTCACGTTCCTGCAAGCTCCACAACCCCGTGTGTGGTCCGGCAGGGCTTCCCAGCCCTTCTGAAGACGTTACCCCAGAACACGGGAGCCCCAGGGGCCGTGTCATGGGCGCCTCTGGCGGCCGGGCCAGCAAGCCACAGGAACCCTCCTGGACGTGAAGTTAACTGGGAAAGACGGCACTGTGTCGCTTTGCTGGGGGAAGGGGACATTTAAAAACAGTTTCACAAACATAGCACAGTATCTGAATGTCCAGTGGACACAGAGGCAGCCAGCTCCCCCAGAAAAGAGCCAAGGACAGGGAGGCAGGTCCTGGCTGTGCCCCGCTGCCCCCACAGAGCCACACCCCTGCCTCAAAAGCAGTCGAGCGGAGTGACAGGCGAAGACTGACGTCCGCTCGCGAGTCAGTGGGAGCCTGCACGTCGCCAAGAATACTTTAGCTTTTCTCATTGAAGACATAACCCAAGCCCAGCAACCTGACCTTGGAGATGAGAAGGGTCACCGTCTGGTTTCCTACAGACGTGCTCAGGCATCCACCCCTAAACCCACAAAAAGAGAGAAGGTTAGTTGTGTTTGCGAAGTCTTCCAGAAGAAGGGGACACAACCCCCCCTGAGCAGCGCAGTCGTTAAGCGTCTGCCTTCGGCTCAGGGCGTGATCCCGGTGTTCCGGGATCGAGCCCCACATCGGGCTCCTCCGCTGGGAGCCTGCTTCTTCCTCTCCCACTCCCCCTGCTGTGTTCCCTCTCTCGCTGGCTGTCTCTCTGTCACATAAATAAAAATAAAATCTTAAAAAAAAAAAACCCTTAGAAACTCCAGTTCGGATAGAAGATGGGTCCCTGGTGGGAGAAGCCTCCTCCAGCCCCACTTCCTTCCCGATGGCTGCGAGTACATTCAGAGTCCTGCTCCGTCACCTCCAGAATGAGGCCCTGGCTGCAACACGGGCATTCTGTTTCTCCTCACGAGCAGCAGTTGAGCTCAGGCTCCCCCACGTGAGGGGAAGAGCCCCACGGCTGGTGGACGGGACTGCCTCCCGCAAGGACAGGTGCCTGGAAGCCGGCCGCCGCTCACCCTGTGGATGCAAGCGTCCCCCTGGGCTTCCGCAGATGGGCTGGCTGGACACGCAGCTCACTTCCCCTTGACCCTCACCCACACAGGCTGTCGGCTGGTCGCACGCAGCACGGTGGGCTAGGGCCAAAAGCAATCATTCTGATGCGGATGCCAAACCAGGATGCTGGGGACTGAATGCGTGTATCCCCCTAAAATTCATGTGTTGGACTCCGCCCCCCAGTGTGATGGCCTTAGGAGGTGATGCCTTCGGGGAGGTGTGAGGTCATCAGGGTGGAGCCCCCGTGAGGGGGTTAGTGTCTTTATAAAAGAGACCCCACGGAGCTCGCACCCCCTCCTCCATGTGAGGACGCAGCCAGAAATCGGCCACCTGGACGAGGGTCTCCCCAGGACACGTCCACACCGGCACCCAATCTGGACGCGCAGCCTCCAGTTTCGTGAGCAACACGTGTCTGTTTGTCAGCTGCCCGGCGGTGGGGTTCTGTCCAGCCATCCTGAAGGAGTAAGACACAAAAAAAGGACGTTGTGCTTACTGTGAATGACTTACGAGTAAGATGAAAATTGCACATTTTAAGCAAATTCACCACAATTTCTCTGTTTAATCTGAGATGGCCTCCCACTGAATCAAAGGCAACCCACATGGAAACACCCGTACGTTTAACGCGGGGTCACAGCCCTGTGTGCCTCCAGGCAGGTACGGTGTGAAGCCAGCCTGCCCCCAGCACGGAGGCGCCTGGCGGGCTTCAGATCCTCGCCAGCCTCATGCCGCGTGGGAACCGGCAGACAGGTGCGCTCTAATCCTAGAAAGTCGCCCCACTTCCATGTAGAGAACGCACCAAAACGGTGTGCTCAGCGGGCTGCCAGTTTGTGGCTCGGCGGCGTCCCCTGTGCCTGCAGGGACCTGTCCGGAAATTCATCGTGCACCTTCCTAGATCAGACCTGCCTGTCCTCCTGCCACGTGGGAACAAAGTAAACCCACGGTGCGTCTGTGCAGCCTCACTGGCCGTCAGAATGGGCGCTGAGATCTGTCAGAGAGCACACTTGGAACCCGCTCCAAGCCCAACCTCACCACCACCAAACCCGGGCCCTGGCCCGGGCACGAGTCGGCAGAATAATCCCCCAAGGAGACCGAAAACGCAGTTGCCCTGTTGCTTTAATGAACTGCCTGGCGTCGGAAAACTGATAGTTGCCACCGTTCTCAAGGCCTAAGAAGCATTTTCTAAAGGAAACAATGAATGTAGTACATGCATCTTCTTTAATAGGTTTATAGTTTTAGAGCAGTTTGGGGTTCATGGCAAAATTGAGAAGAAGGCGGGGAGATTTCCCGTTCCCCTCTGCCCCCCCTCTTACAGCACAACCAGCGTCCCCAACAGAAGGTGTTTCTGTTAGAATCAGTGAACCTGCGTGGACACGCTGTCTTCACCCAGAGTCCACGGTGCACACGAGGGTCCCTCTTGCTGTCGTACGTTCCGTGGGTTTGCGCACATGTACAGTGACGAGTGGCGACTATCATAGTACTATGCAGAGTAGTCTCCCTGCCCTAAACGTCCATGTCTCACCCATGCATCCCTCCCCCTGGCCCCAGGCAACCTCTGATCCTTTAACGGTCCCCACTGTGTTATCTTTTCCAGAATGTCATGGAGTTGGGATTACATAATACGGAACCTTTTCGTATTTGTGAATGTGAAGTGTGTCAGCAAACACTTGTGTAAACTTACTGGATCTCTGTGGGCCCACTTGAATATTTGCATCAGAGCTGTGAATTAGCCGGGCTTCTCCCTATCCCGGGTTCTTGAAAGGCACGTGTGGGAAAGAATAGGCTGTAAACTGTGCTCGTATGTTGGCAGGACCCCAGCGCCATGCCGAGACCCACATCCCAGGACCTGGCAGGCTACTGGGACATGCTGCAGCTCTCCATCGAGGATGTCAGCATGAAGTTCGACGAGCTACACCAGCTGAAGCTCAATGACTGGAAGATAATAGAGTCTCCCGAGAGAAAGGTAATTCTGCCCCGGGCGTGTGATGTCCTCACACCCCACTTCTCATCAGTGCCTTGTATCTGGTCCAGCTGTAGGAGTGACGCTCCACCGTGAGGGGCTTCCCGGTCTTAGGTTAGCGACATCACATCAAAGTGTCACCCATGCACGTGTGTGCAGAGGTGGGACGCAAGTCACCGGCCAGGTGTCATAAATAAGTTTCTTTCTCGCTGTATCTCTTGGACACTAACCCAAATTACATGCGGATCTAGAGCCGTATTTCTTGTAGGGATCTACCCTCTGAACTGTCTCCATCATACCTTTGTGTGGATTATACGAAGATGATTTTCCACAGGGAAAGTTTTAGGTCTGGTCACAATTCGGTGACCTATTCAGATAAACATTTTAGTTGTTTATCTCCAGTTGAGGCCAAGAAAACATTCTGAGCTTGCCTGAATGGTTTGATGATGTAAACTTCCTCTAGGTCTCTCAGCCTGGGCCCTTAAATAGGCTGAAAGTTTCCATTAAATCTGAACCCATGATGTCACGTCTTCCCTTCAGATATCATCGTTAGTAGGGCTGATGCGTAGGTCTGAATCAGCAATAAATACACTGATTTCCTAACACATTTTAAAGACGATCTAAGTAATCATCATCTGATTTTCTGGGTAGACATTATCAAAATAAAATGGTGAAATTAACCCAACATGCTTTGAAGAGAAAGTACATAGTGGAGGATGGCTATGTAGATAATCAGAACAAAAGCCATCACTGCCATCATCACTGTTCCCACAAGAGTGCCACCGACCATACTGGGGGAGTTCTGGACTCGATGCCATAGATGCCATGGCAGATGATTGACCAATGCCCTCTCCCACAGACGATGGGTCAGAGAGGAATAGGAAGTCATAGGCTGTCTATAAGCCATAAACGGTACATAAGCAAGTCCTATCTATGGTTTGGTTTTGAAGTGAAGGAGATCACAAGTAAAGATTGCCAATGAAAATGTCATTTTCTAAGGACTAAAAAATAGAAATCAGGAAACTAACCTAAAGATTTGCAATAATCCCTCCTATTTTTTTCATTCTTCAGTAATTAACAACTAATAAAATCCCTTCTACATAAGCCATGCATAGGGAATTGTCCTCTAACTGAAGACAGCCTCTTGCTGAGGATATACACCACAGTGCGGATGATAAGGAGCTCTTTCACACCACTGAGGCCCCATGCCTTGTGTTTCTTGGGCCACTCTACTCTGTAGATCTGCAGGGCCATCTGGTCAACCCTCTCCTACCATGGGACGCCTGGAGGTTGAGAGCCCCTTTAAACGGGAGACTCCCACAAGAATTGCTCATGTGTATTTCCTACAGCCCCATACTTCAGAGGCTACCAAGCAAAGAGAAAAGAAATAGGTAGATCCGGTCATGTGCTTAATGCAGGAACTAACTTTTGAAAGAGCTGAAACTTTTGATGAAACAATTACCCCATTGTCATAGATGCCTGCCCAAGAGTCAAGAAAAAGTCATTGCTTCTGGTCCAAGTCATTTTAATTTTTTTTAATCTGTTTTTTAAAGGAAGAGAGAGAGGGCAGGGGCAGGGGAGGGGCAGAGGGAGAAGGGGAGAGAGAATCCCAAGCAGACTCTGCACTCAACACTCAATGAGGAGCCCGACATGGGGCTAGATCCCACAAACCTGAGATTATGACCTGAGCTGAAATCAGAAGTCAGCCGCTCAACTAATCCATGAGTGTCCCCCAACTTTTTTTTTTTAATTTTTTGGTCCAGGTCATTTTAAAATAAGCCATGGGAATAAAGTGTCAGACACCAAACCATCTTCCTACCAAATCCAACATTACACAATGGAGAGGTTCAGCCACAGGTGACCACCCTGCATGGCAAGCTATGCCTTCCCCACAACATCCCAGCATGTCTGACCCATTTGAATTTCTGCAGAGGCTGAAGAGAGAAAGACACAGGGGTGGGGTTTTCCCCCATCAACTAGATATCTGCTTAGAAAAGAAAGGGGTTCTGGCACCTTATGCCAGGCCCTCTTTCCTGCGAAGGGGGTAATCGGCTATGTAGGGCTCTGTCACCCCTCCACTGGGAAGGACAGCCCACATTGGGTCCAGCTTTGTTAGTTAGGACCCATGGTCAATAACGCAGCAAGTTTTGGGACACAGACCTTTTTCTAGAACAGTAACAAGCATTACATATTACATCTGCTACAGAACTGTGGGATGGAGCTTTCTAGAAAAGGCATACACGTGTTTTCGTGACTTATTTAAGAACATGAGCTCAAGGTCGGAAATAATTATTTGCATCTGTTTCCCAAGCAAGTGACAAATCTGTCTATCTAGTTAATGTCAAGGGATCTTAGGGCCACAATAGGGAATTTGGCCATTGGTTCCCCTACATAAGATGATTTTCATGAAGGTCCTTAGAATCGAAAGTCTGGTGAAAAGACTGTGACAGGGATGTCAAGTGTCATCTTCCAAAATGCCCAGGATACTCGAGAACTTGAAATGGTGGGTACTTGCCACTGCTCAGAGGTGACAGAGTCTGTTAGTCTGGCAACAACATCAGAATAAGTCAGAGACTGAGGAGACAGTCAGCATCTGGTGTGGGATTGAACTGCTTAAGTGTAAAGCCGTCACCAGACCACCCTCCCCGCCACGGGAGGATGTGAGCAAGTCACAGGCAGGGCCCACCGGGCGGGCGGCCAGGCCACGGGGAGGGACGCGGGGCCAGACAGACTCGGCCCCCGGGGGGTGTCCCGTGCCACCGGCGGTCTCCCCCACGTGGGCCAGGCTCACGGGCTGGCGCCGCCCTCCTCTGATCACCCCAATTTTGACTTGTGCTGCTTTTCAGGAAGAAAGAAAGGTCCCCCCTCCGATACCAAAGAAACCCCCCAAAGGGAAATTTCCCATCACGAGAGAAAAGTCCCTGGACCTGCCGGACAGACAGCGCCAGGAAGCCCGGAGGCGGCTCATGGCAGCCAAGAGGGCAGCCTCCTTCCGCCAGAATTCGGCCTCGGAGCGCGCAGACAGCATCGAGATCTACATCCCCGAGGCCCAGACGCGCCTCTAGGGACGGGGGCGGCCCTCACCGTGGTCCTCTCTTTTCTTTGTAACAAAACGCTTGTACAGTTTCTCACCTACCTGGTAACTTTGGTCTCGTTTCTCCGCCGAGTACGCCCTGTTGTGTTCTTTGCGCCGTGCACACGCTGGAATGCTTTGCCTCCCGCAGCGGCCGAGCTCACGGCCGGCACAGCTTCTTTCTCTTCCTCCTCTTCTCCGCCCCCCGATGGGCTGACTGTCAGTCAGCTCTGATGGCTAGGCTGGGGACACCAAACCCAGCCACTCTGTTCTCAGACGATAACAAGAAGCGCCTCGAGAGATGGGACCCGGCTGACAGTTTGTTATTTATATTTTTATAAATTGTGTGATAATTAGAGGCAAGAATAACAAAGAGCTATCAGTGGGTGCATCTCACCACTCACTAGACATCCCAGTGGAAGGTGCTCCAGCTCGAAGGGCAGGAAAGACAGACCCCCGCCCCCTTTCACCTGGGGGCGCTTCTCCCCGAATCCAGCTGACCCATCGCCAGGGTCCTTGTGCCAACTCTATGGTGATGAGAAGCCATCTCTCCAGCCCCCCAACGCCCTGCCATGCAGTTCTCCAGAAACCCCAGGGGATTCCACGTCTGAACCCATTAGAAATACCCAGCACAGCACCTACACGATCAAAAAATACGCTGACTGACTTCATTCACACAAGGGAGTGACACACGAAAAGAGATCGAAGTCTTACAAAAGGCTGGCTGTCCCGTAGCAGGTGTCTGAAAAGAAACAGCGTGGCCCTCGTTCTGATACAGGAGTCATTGTATGTCCTATTCCTTTGTCACTTACATCACGCAGTCTCGTCTTTAAGTGTCCCCATTCAGTACATGTGATTTTTTATACATGTATATATATCCTCGGACTGCTCTATCAGTTCTCTCTCCAAGGTTCCCTTTAAACAAAAGTTTGCTTGTTTAAAATGACAGTGTGATGTTGTAAAAAGTTTAAGAAATATGAATGTGAGTGGTAAGTATATCTCAGTTTAAATGGTAAAGAAGAAATGTAGTTTACATTTGTATTTTTCCAGAATTCTTTTGTCCTATGCAGTATTGCTAAAGTCAAGAAAATACTTCTTGCCTGTTTTAGACATGATGAAAAAAAAAAAAAAGATCACATATGGTGATTTCTAGCTGTGGACTTTAAGAAAAGTAATTAGTTTTCAGGATTCTGATTGGCACCAGAAAAAAAGCAGGAAGGATTCGAATGCAAAGGCTTTTCCATTTGTACAATTAGATTTAGACGCAGTGACTATCATTCCAACGCTTCACGTGTCCCGTTCGGACACGTCTTCGGAGGAAGAGCCTGTCGCGTGTCTCCATCCGATCCCAAACTCGGAGTCCTCACTGTCATGCAAAGTGAAAGCAGGATTGCACCTGAAGGCGGGTGTGTCCCCCCACAGGCCTCCCCGCTGCTCTGAGGGTACCGTGCCCGCGGCCCGGCAGAGCAGCCCCGGCTTACCCACTGTAGCACTTTCTTTCCTCAGCTTGACCGGCACTTTAAATGTACCCAGCTCCCGCTGCAGCCTGGTGACATCTTCGAGAGCATTCAGTGAGGTCCTTGCCCGTAGGGGTGTTGGCTCAGCCTGCAGTTTTCCTTTTCCTCATACTCTGCATTCCACGAAGCATGGGGCTCATTGGAGCACAGTTGATATTAAAGCATGTTTACCTTCAAAGTTTTACTTTTTTAAAGCTGAGTAGTTAAGAATTCCCTGTAAGAACAAAACCCTGTTAATTGAGCCTCATATCTGGTATATCTTACCAAACAGCCTTAAAACATATTTGGAAGCAAAAATCAATACGAATGTATATCCTTGGAAAACGCAAAAAAAAAAAATCCCTGAAATATTCTTCTATAAATGAATCCTATTTCCCTAGAGTATTCAAAGCATTTTTTCTACCTAAAGAAATACCTAAACCCTGAGTAGTGTACAATAATGATGCTTCTTCCTATATTCACTAGACTCTGTTAAAAACAAATGTACTTGCAAGCATTGGCATTTAAGACTTTAAAAATGGTGTATTGTTTAGGATGAAATGCTCTTTAGAAATAACCACAGAGAAGTCAAGTCGGTGTAGACCGCTTAGAGGAAATGTAAAATGCACACACGTTTGCCCGCCGGCTGACACGTCAGTATCTCCCGGCAGCCGACGCATTTTATCTCATTTCCTTGAGCTTGCACAAAACATGTAACAACAAATTATAAAATTAGACAATAATTATTCTAGGTCCCAGATTCTCTGATCCTGACTTGAATGAAAGTATTCGCTGAATTTGGCTTTTCTTCCTTTTTTTTTTATGTTTTGTATCCTCATTTTTATCTTAAAATCCCCAAAAGTCTTGGCCTAAACCATCCCGAGATGAGCAAATTAACCTACCACTAAATGTGACAGCAGCCATTGATTCGCACTGGGGGACGTGTACGAACCCCTGTTTGGTCCACCGAGTCCCAAAGAAGGTCGCGTGACGGACGTGCAGCCAGTGCCTGCTGCTGGCTCTGTCACGCTGCATGACTAAGTGCAATATATTCAAATCTCACACAGGTGACATTCCGCCCTGAAATGCAGACGATAAGCCATGTTTACATATTGTACTTGTAAAGAGAAATAAAACTGTTTCTAATACTTGTGTTAGTGAATCCAGCTAACTTATTCCAGGCCCTTCTAGCAGAGGCACCCTACAGAGCTACAGTGTGACCATCCCACCACCGTGTGGTTCTAGTTTTAATAAAGGATTGTGCGTCCACCTGAGTGCACGGTGGGAAATGGACGGCCTCGCGGAAGATCGTGCACGTTCTCTCTGACCATGTAGCGACGTTCCCGGAAGACACAGCATAACCGTTCAGAGACTCTACGTTAGAAAGGATTCGGCTCACAGCAGCCAGCTGACATTGCCCCACTAAAGGCTCCAATGAACTCTCAACATCGAAACACAAGTATGATAAACAGCATCATAAAGTTTCACAAAACCCAGAAAAGTTGAATGTCACGTGTTAACAAGAGCACTTTCGATGTAACCCATCTCACACATCCTCATCTGTCACCGCCGTGTGTCACGTAAGCGTTGTGACCGGTAACGACTGTTACCGTGTTCTTCTCAGCAAATGTGTAGAACCGTCCTCGAATGGTGTGTCAAGAGCGGAACTGTTGTATGATACCAAAAATTCACATTTTTGTTCGAAAGGAGATGTTGCGGTGTTCACCGCAAAATCAGTACTAAAGATTTGTAGCATTAAATAGCGAAGGCTGTCATTAGAGGGAAAAAATCACGTGTAAGGGTCCCTCTTGAAAAAATAAAAAATCCACACACAGCCACAAAATCAGTGACCCGCCAAGTTGGGGGACTCACCGTGCTGGCTCCCGTGGAAGCAGCCGAACTCAGGAGACACAATTGCAGGGCTCACAAAGGGGGAGCTGTCATCACAGCTTTGCAGTCGGTGCCCTGCTCACCCCACCTCGCCGTTGGCCTTTCTGAGCAGTTTCCTTCACTCGAGTCAAAAGACCCCGGGCTGCGTGTTTGCCCCCCTGTGCGGCCACCCCACCGCCAGGCCCCGACAGACACCCCGCCCCACCCCCGCCTGGGAAGGACTTTCTGGAAAGTTTCACACTGCAGCCGATTGGTCACGGTGCCCGTGTTCACTGCGGGGTGTGCGCCCATCAGCTCTCTGGTTTGGGCCAAATCTCCTGGAGGCGAGTAGAGAGGGGTGACGGGATCATGTCTTCGCCAGAAGGTCAGTCAAGCCAGACCTCGTGTGGCCCGGGGATTCGGAGGCCAGTGGAGCATCGTAGGGGAGACACAGCCCGTGCTGAGCTGCTTCTGCTGAGAAGAGCAAGCAGCCTTGTGCCCAGAGCCCTTAGTGGACAGAAGGTCCAGGTGCCGTATCTGGAATCCACTTAGCAGCACGTGCGTCCCCAGGCTGGTGTTCGTAAGCGCGGGGACCCCGACTTCTCGGTGGGGTCAGCAGCAGGAAATGTATACACGAGACATGTCCCCCCTGCACGCACCTGTGAGGGAGGGCACCCAGGTACAGCCTTTGACCCCCCCTTCTGAGAACTGGAATATTCCTGCCAACAAGCATAGATTCCAGCCCCACCCCGCAGAATCAGGCCTAAATGGTTAAATTCTACCTGTTTCCATGTGCTGCTTTCTTCTCAAGCCTTGACCACTGATCTATGTTTTCTTTCTGTTGCAAATTTAACTTACTAATCAGGTAGGTGCAGACCGTGGTTTCCAATCCAAACCCCCTGGAACCCCCTGAGGGTCTCTTGTTTTTATCTGCACGTTTGTTTACACTTGTTTGAAAGTTTGGGTCGAATACAGGAATTCAAAACTTGCAAACATATTAGAAAACCTCAAGCGGAAGAGATGGAAAATGCGGTCGGCTGCTGAGTGCTAACCCGCTGCGCCCCTCAGGGGGAGCACGGGGCGTCACCACACTCGGTGGCCTGCGCGGCCTGTGACGTCAGGTCCCGTGCCTTCGCCACAGGGCCCGCCTGCTGGCCCGGGCCGTGCTGACGGTCAGTGGGGCGCGGGCAGCGAACGGAGTGCTGGAGGAGAGGTGCCTTGCACGCCCCCTGCTACATGCTCCGGTGCAGAGTGGCTGCATGATGTTTTGGAAATGAATGGCCAGCTCAGAATGGCCAGCCGGCTGATCCAACAACCTGGCTCCTGGTCATATGTCAGCCAGATGAAACTTCACGTCTGTTTTCTCCTGTCCCTTGTCTCCCTCACGGAATGGTTATGAAGACTGATGTCACGTGGGCTCTAAAGTCCTCCGAGCTCCTTGGGAGCAGGGGTGAGAGTGGGAGTGACCGCGGAGGTGCCGCGGGCCCTCATCCCAACAATCCTCCCCCCCCAGGTGTGGGATGCTTGCAAACGTCAGGTCCCTTCAGAAATATCTCAGAGAACCAGCGCCAACCCGAATTAGGCCCTGTTTTCACTATTACTTAATGCTCAGCTGCATCTTAGAAGCGTGGAGAGAGCCATCGAAACGCTGCAGGGATGAAGGAAAGTGTAATTCGGGAGCACACCAAGAACGCAATCAGACTGACTGACCACAATTGCTAAACGTTTGTGAAGCCACCCCTCTAAGTCCAGCTTTTTGTCATTATTCTCTTTCACTCTTCAGAGAATGCAGAAGTGGTCCGTGGGAACGCTCCAAGAAATAACCATCTTTTTCATCCCGCAGCATTGAAAAGTACCCACAGGTTTATGAATTGCTACCCTAACCCTGGCCTTTTTATCCAGCAGTAAAAAGAAATTATTTCAAGCGTCAATTTAAACACATGACAGATGACTTCTTTGCAGAGGAAATGTTAGTTATCTATTCTAACACTACTTTTTAAAAGATTTTGTATATACACTAAGGTAACGGAGGTTTACCGTCCTACTTTCTTAGATTTTATGTGACTCTTCATCATGGGTGCTTATTCTGAATCTGAGAGCTTGGCGGTCCAAGCTCTCACGTACTCAGTGGGGGAGAGGTGATGGTGACAGACGTGTGCCAGGTTCTTGTGCCAACTTAAGTACAAATTTATCTCGTTCCAGTAGACGGTAGTCTCCATAGACAGTGCTCTACCCTTCTGCTAACATACACGACCGAAGCACTAAGGCCTTGGGTGTGGAACCTTCTGGACGCCACTCAGCCACTCTTCGATTTTCCCTGAGCTCACGACCACCACCCAGCCCCCGCCATTCCAATGTTAGGATCATTATCACGTTAAAAGGGCTCAGCATGTGTGTCTCTCCCTCCACCGTATCACCGGTTTGCTGAATTCAAAGGTTTCCCCCACCAGTAGTAAATCCTAGGCTACTTTTGAACTCTGATTTCCAAACGCTAAGCCACTTTCCTCTCGGACAGGCCCTTCCTGTCTAGAGACCAATTCATACAAACGCCTCCATGTTACATGCCAAAATACCCAGGTGTGGCCTAAGGACTAAATTCAATGCCTCCTATAGAAATTCAAGGAATGTTAGAACCAGGAAACTAGATGTTTAGTTAAAGTTTTAAAAAAAAAGTATATAAATATATATATAAATATATATACATATGAAATCATATCAAAAATGAGGATGAACAGAGTGCCAAATATTCGACATCTGTACAAAGTTTCCCTTCACTGGAATTAAACTATTTTATGTAATTCTCTTTCTCATGCTTTTATGGTTCTTTTGATAAATTCTATTCAGTAGCATGCAGGATCCCTAATCTGAATGTACAGTGTATGCTCTCCGTCACCTCCTCTCCTTGCTTTTGTTAATAACTTATCAGAATGTTGGTCGTCTCTTTAAGGCTCTACCACGTTCTGTTACTTGAGTTCTCTGTGTTCATGACTTTTTTTCACTCTCAGCCAATTAAAAGAAAATCACGCCCACCGTCCTCTCCATAACTCTTCTATGATGATGCCTCTCTCATTTGATTTCTGTATTGCTGATGTTCACCTCTTGTAAATAGTTCTGCAATTAAATTTTTTGAGAAAAGTAATGTTTACTTTTTATTGGAGTGAATTCTCGTGTTATTTTAAACTCGGAAAAATTATATAGACCAAAGAGTTTTATCAGAGAACCATGGCACCCTTCCCCCATGATTTATTTCATTGTTGAAATATCCTCAATTTCTCTATCTACTAAGAAGAAATGGACATTTATTAAGGCTACAGATTTCATATGTATGCAAAAATGGCACAGATTAAAATGAGTTTAAAATTAATAAATACTACGGTATTTAGTTAATGGTTGTTTTAGACTCTCTTGAGTTGCAATGAGAAGAGACACGTTGTTAGGTCATGACGCTGAGTCTCGGACCCAGGCTCAAGGGAGACAGGTGGGGTGCTGGCTGCAGCAACTCTGTCCCGCCTGGAACAGGGAGCTCCGCCTGGAACGGGAGGCCCTGGCTGCCACCAGCCGGCCAGCACCAGCCATGTCATGTGCTTCATCTCGTGGGGAGTGGAGCGGGCTGCCCCCCATGCTGCTTCGGCACCAGTTCCCCTGCTAACTGCGTGACCGGTCCTGCTTGGGCTTCCTTCTCGTGCCTCTTGCCAACGTCAGTGCAGGGCTCCCTTCCCGAGTCTGTCCCGTCCACCCTCAAGGACGCAAGAACAGTGGTCCTGAGGAAGGGGAGCTTGTGCTCAAGAGCTCCTGACCCCCTGTGTTCATCGGGAACCATGCTTTGTACCGTTTCCTTCCTTCCGCCTGCTCTGATGGACAAGGCAAGACAGACAGGAAGAGTCTCTGCTGAATGTCGGGACCGCTGAGTCTAATTTCTAATCTTCCCCAGTGAGTCCGACCCAGTGGGAGGAGCATCCCTGCAGAATCACCTGACTTCGGGTGAAATAGGGTCGTGCAGGAAGCTGAATCCATACCGGAGTCCTTCCCACATCACACTCTTGGCAACAATCATGATCTGGAGAACTTTTCAGCCAACAGAAACCATTTCCTAAAGACATCGAGAACACACACCTAATACATGAGCTCTCCACTTACTCTGTTTATTTCCATAACACACTTGTAAATAGCAAAAAGAAGGTTTTACATATATGCATTTTAATTCCATAATCCTTCAGTGAAAGGATTTTCATTTATTTGGCATGATACTGAAAACTTTACACTTTTATCCACATTTAACACTGTTTTCCGGAAGTCAGCAAAAGTGGAAAGTTATGTGATATTCCTTTTATTTACTTATTTTTGGTTTTTTTATTTAAATTCAATTAGCCAACATATAGTACATCATTAGTTTCAGACATAGAGGTCAGTGATTCATCAGTTGCATATAACACCTAATGCTCATTCCCTTACATGACCTCCTTAATGCCCATCACCCAGTTACCCCATCCCCCACCCACCTCCCCTCCAGCAACCCTCAGTTTGTTTCCTAAAGTTAAGAGCCTCTCATAATTTTTCTCCCTCTCTAATAACTTCCAATTCAGTTTTCCCTCCCTTCCCCTGTGGTCCTCCGTGCTATTCCTTATGCTCCACATATGAGTGAGACCATATGATAATCGTCCTTCTCTGCTTGACTTACTTTACTTAGCATAATCCCTTCTAGTTCCATCCACATCGATGCAAATGGTGGGTATTCCTCCTTTCTGATGGCTGAGTAATATTCCATTGTGTATATATGAACCACATCTTTATCCATTCATCTGTTGAAGGACAACTCAGCTCCTTCCACAGTTTGGCTATTGTGGACATTGCTGCTATGAACACTGGGGTGCATGTGCCCCTTCTTTTCACTACTTCTGTACCTTTGGGGTAAATACCCAGTAGTGCAATTGCTGGGTCATAGGATAGCTCTATTTTTAACATCTTGAGGAACCTCCATACTGTTTTCCAGAGTGGCTGCACCAGCTTGCATTCCAATAAATGGTCCTGGGAAAATTGGACAGCCACATGCAGAAGAATGAAACTGGACCACTCTCTCACACCATACACAAAGATAAACTCCAAATGGATGAAAGACCTCGATGTGAGACAGGAATCCATCAACATCCTGGAGGGGAACACAGGCAGTGACCTCTTTGACATCGGCCACAGCAACTTCTTGCTAGACACGTCTCGAAAGGCAAGGGAAACAAAGACAAAAATGAACTTTTGGGACTTCATCAAGATAAAAATCTTCTGCACAGCGAAGGAAACATTCAACAAAACTAAGAGGCAACCACGGAATAGGAGAAGATATTTGCAAAAGTCTTATCAGATAAAGGGCTGGTATCCAAGATCTATAAAGAATTGATCAAACTCAACACCCAAAAAACAAATAATCCAGTCTAGAAATGTGATATTCATTTGAAATGTGTTAATTCTGGTTTGTCAGTTGCAACAAACTCACCAGGCTGGTGTTAAGGTGTTGGTGCCAGCAAGCAGGGTGGGGGCGGATAGGTATATGGACCCCTGTGTTTCCCACTCGGCTTTCCTGTAAGCCACAGGCTTCCCCAAAATGACCTACTGATTAAACATGACAGCACCAGCGAAACAAGCAGCGATGATTAGAACAAGTCAGATGCAACGGTCTGGATGTTTTCAGCTTGCTTTCCATTATTTGATATCTTAAATGAGTTGCCTTTTGAAAATGAGGACATTGGAAAGATTTCTGCTCTTTATTTTTATGTTTATTTTGTCAGCTCTGAAGTTAGCAACACTTAATATGTTCAGAGCATCATTAATTGACTGTTCGTTATGGTGAAGAGCAATGCGCAGATGTTGTAATGGGAATGAAGCAACGATTTCAGCAGACGCGACTTCAAGCCTTGGCGTCCCGCCACCTAACGCCACCTTGAATTCTTGAGCACGCTTCATGCTGTGGTTTAAAATAGACGAGGTGGATTTTCTCCAAACAATTAGAGTCTGCTGCCGATGAAAATCCATTTCCAGATGATCTCATTACATCACTGTGGTCTTTTGCAACTTAGAGTGTAAAAAATTCAATTGTCTATCAACAGCACACTTTACGAAGAAGAGATGCAGTGACCGTAAGGGCCACATTCGAAATACATGCACCTTTGTGAGTGTCCCCACGGGCAGGTCCTCCTTTCCGAGCCCCTGGGACGGGTACCCCACTGGGCTGTAAAGCCCTGGGTAGCCTCTCAGAAGCCCCTGTGGTGCCCCAGCGCCTTCCTCCAGCCTCCCCCACGGGCCTTCCTTCATCTCTCCCAACGCAGACCCCTGGCCTGAAGCACCATTTCCTCAGGAGCTGGAAACCTGCCCAGCGTGGCCGCAGGGCACCACTCTGCACGGCTGGTGGCCAGTGTCCCTCCCTCTGTCTCCCGGCAGTCTTCCCCGTCAGAAGCAGTCACACAGTGCTCCAGGACCCTCTCTCCGTGCCCCTCCCCCCGGTCTCATTTTCCACTGAGCTGATCCCCACCACGGCCAAACTGCTGTTTCTACAGGTCAGATCCCCACAGAGCTGCTCTGGATTCAAACATCCAAAGACTCCTCTTCACGGTCATAAGACTGTATGTCATCTGAACCCATCTCCCGCCACTGACCAGGCACCGGAGTCCCCACTGTGACAGTCCCCAGGAGTTGCAAATTCGTGCGTCATTCAGTGTCCCACCTCTGCCATGGTACTTGCCGCACTCCGGTGGGCACATCACCTCCACGGACTCAGCCCACTCCTGCCAAGCTTTCACATTACCTCGGCCGTGACCTTGGAGGGATCATGTCCTTATCGTTCCCAAGTGACATGATCACTTTCTCCTCTCTTCCCCCAAAATGGTGCTGCCCCTTGTAGCTATCATCATATGTCTCAGTAAGCAGAACACATTTGTGAAGTGGCCTGGGATCAGAGTGTGAGCTTTCTGAGCACGGGGAAAATGCTAAATTCCTCTCTGTGTCTCTGGTTCCCAGTGAATATACACTCAGAATATTCTTACGTACACTTACGGGCGACCATCTGGATGAATGAATGGATCTGACTCTTCTGTGTCTCCATCGGCCATTCTCGGGTTCATTAAATATTTACGAACAACATTTAGGTGCTGCGCCCTGTGCTGGAGACACTGTAGTTGAGAGAATCCTGATTTTGCACTTACGTTCAACTGCTGGTAGTGTCCTTGGTCTGTGAAGGTCACAGATTTTCCTGTTTTACTTACAAGCTAACAAGCCAGCCTGTTACGGTTGGATTGATGTTAGCCAAAGAGAGGAACTTGGGGAATCAGAAAATCTTCTTACCCCGCCCCCCCCCCGACTTCCCAGGGCCCGGCAGCCGGAGCAGGGATGGTCGCTGGGTGCATGCTGGGTTAGCACAGCTGGAGATCTCTGCCGGAGGGGGGGAGCACTGGTACAGGTAACAATAAGGAGGCCTGCTCTTGGTCCCAGAGGGAGACATGACCTCGCTCCTCGGGGTTGTCAACAGTGAGCACCGGCCTGAGAAATGGCTCGGGAACCAGCAGGCATGGCATTGCCCTCTCGGCACACCTGACGAGAGCCCAGCCTAGGAAGGATCCTAGAGGACATGTTTCTCCAACAGCTGATAAGTTTCTGTTCTGAATGGCAGAGATCGAGGTGCCGGGAGATCCCCTGGGGGACAGGATTTTCTTAACCTCTCTGTTAACACTGCTCTTCTCTGCTTCAAAGTTCTGTGCTGTGTGATTTCCACAATTTCCTTATTGCAAACTGCGAACACAGGATCTGTTTGTGCCACTGTGAGCTGAACCACGTGGAGGGAGGGACTCGGGACTTTGCACCCTGGGCCAGCTGATCCAGGGCTGGCAAGCCCCCACCAGGACAGAGGCGCCTGGTAGTCTCCAGTTACTCAAAGGTGACATTCCTTTATTGACGTTGGATCCAAATTCTAATGAATCTTCGATCTTCTCTAGCGCCCACAAAATTCTCCCCATCCACCCTTTTGGCCATCTTGTACCCACTAAGGACATTTGCTCTGTAATTCCGTAAAAACGTATGAAACATTTCAAATGGTTAATTGTCAATAAGAGTTTGTTTTAATTGTATTTGAAGAAAAAGGTGGTTTCCTAAGATGCTCCAAACAAACAGAATGCTGGAGGCTTTTGCATCCTTAATCTCAAGTGAGCAATTTCCCTGGGAAATAGCCTCGTTCTCCATTTGAATCATGATGGATGGAAGCTTCCAGGGGTGAGATATAGATTTGGCTTTTGAGGTCAGCGATTCCCTGAACACAGCTGATTCTACAGCGGCCGCCTGCTCTCACCCCGAAACCATGAAGACGGGGTGGAGCCTTCATTTCAGTTAGGAAACTGACACCCAGCAAATCTGTCTGCAGATCGAGGCATCAACAAGGCGCCGCCAGACTTCAGAAACAACTTCTTTCCTAAAGTAAACATCTTTTAGAAGAGTGTGGTAGGGACACTTTGGCTTCCGGCAAATGAAATGAGAGTCTCCGGATTGGAGACAACCCGGGTTGAGGGCGCAGAAGCCCTGAAGGCAGGTTTCCTCCCGTCCTCGGCTCCGACTGCCAGTGACAAGTGTGAACAGCACTGCGAAGCACTGATTTTTGAGTTAACAAACGCATCAAGTCCACGTTGTTTCTGCGTATCGATTTTCGATCAAGGAATTTAAATACACAGGGATTGGTAAAACAACACTGTACTTAAAACTACGCACAATTCGATACAAGCTGTCACAAAATTACAGTTGCCCCGGGGAACAGGGAACAATATTCCATTCTGTAACTAGCAATTCTCCGCCGAACTAGCCAGCAGGGTATGGCTCAGAAAGTAAACTCAGCTAAGAAAATTAACATCGTACATGGAGTAGGGACAAATCTTTTATTTTAATCCCTAGTTAAAATCAACTAACAATTGTTGTCTCTAGCCAGCTGGTTTTTGTGTGAAAAATACTTACCAACTGACACTGGAGGGTGGACAGACGCGTGTCACCCCACACGGGTCCGTCCACAGACACTTCTCCACTCCCACTGCACCCCAACACCCCAACAAGAAACGACGAGCTTCCCTGCCAGGAAGTTGTGTGTCCGCTAGTGTAGACCATGAGGATTCATCAGTCAGGCACAGGTGGGGGTCCAATGTAGACGGGTAATTTTCCCCACGAGCTCTTGGCTTAAATAATTATAGACCAAATTCTTGTTTTAATGCATAAACAATTTCATTATTATGAAATAATATGTCTCACACATTGTAAACATTCTGTACACGAGAGGAAGAAAGGAAGGAGGGAGAGAGGCACGAGGGAGGGAGGGGGAGCCCTATTCGCTGGGTGCTGGACGCAAAATGGAAACAGTAAATATCGTCCAGTTCCAATTGTCCCAGCGCCCTATTCACTGGGCGCTGGACGCAAAATTGAAACAGTAAATATCGTCCAGTTCCAATTGTCCCAGCCTCTGCTTGGTCTCCAGGCAGAGGATTAACAAAGAACATCTCCGGTTTAATTCCGTTGCTTTGTTCTTATAGAAGGGGAAAAGTACAACTCATAGGGAATCGTGCTGGGCCTTGAAATAAAGTACTTGCCAAAGCTGAGTGAGCGGCTACCTCAACCTTGGGCCTGCTCTCTCCGACCACCCCCTCCCCAGGGGCTCAGCTCTCCCCCACCCAGGGGCTCAGCTCTCCCACCCACTGGGCTTAGGAGCTTATGCCCCCCACACACATAGGGCTCATCACCCCCACCACAGGGGCTCCTGTCTCTCCCCCCCATAGAACTCAGCTCTCCCGGCCATAAGGACCCAGCTCTGCTCCCATAGGGCTCAGCTCACCCCCATATGGGCTCACCTTCCCACTGTAGCCCAGGGACTCAGGTCTCCCCATATAGGGCTCCCCTCTGTCCTCTTGCAGCCCAGCCTGCCACTGCCCCGTCTCACCCAAACCTGTCCATCTAAAGCCCCAGCAGCTCTCCTGCAGGACCAGGCATCTGAATGAGGGAGTTATTTTTCACTGCTTTCTGTGCTGCTGCAATTTGAGAACATTATGCTTTGAACTCACACGTTTCTAGTCAGGTTGAGCCAAGTGGTGCAAAGTAACTTCTGAGTCATGATTTCCAACACAAAACAAATTCACTATGTGATTTCACAGCAGTTTCCCAAGACATAACAAAGCAAAACAAAACAAAAAAAACCCCAAAATCCAGCTCCCAATAATTGGCTCCACCCACATACCTACCAAGAAGGAAAGAAAATGCTTCCTACAGATAACATATCTACATCCTCAAATTATGTCTGTATTTTTTCATACACAGTAATCAACATTCAATCAAGGATCGATCATCTGGCAGAGATAACAAGCACACACACACACGCATATTACCAAAACGAACAGATTAAAAACACACTAGGAAGAGATCCATGGGAATTCCTGAGGTTGGAGTCATGAGATGTGTCCTCTAAAAATGTGTACGACTGCTAGGGTCAGGTATTTAAGTGAGCAGGTGGCGGTTTTCACTAGAGAAGAGGGAACTATGAATGCATAAAGTCAAGTGTACGTTCTAGAAAGGAAAAGTGAGGAACTGAAAATGAGAAGTGCAAAGCAGATACGCATGGAGAGTGAAGGGCTAGGATGGGGGCCGTAGATCTGGCCTGAGACACACAGAGAAAACAGCGTGTGAAACAGAGTGAAGAGCACCAGGGACGTGCGGGCGCAGGGACAGGAAGACAGGTCTCGCATGCACGCTCGGTGCAGCGTGCAAATCTGGATCTCAGGGTCGTTCGTTCGAGCCCCACGTGGGGTGTGGAAATTACTAAAAAAATAAATAAACAAAAACTTTAAAGATGCATGTGATTTGAGTCCCACAGGAAGAGAAAGAGAAAATGGGACAGAAGAAATGTTGGGAGAGAGAATGACGGGGGACCGTTATCGAGGCTGGTGGAGGATGTGAAGCGTGCTGAGAGGAGCCGCTGAGCCCTGGGTGGTGAGCACAGCTGGGCACTCGGTGACACAGAGGGGAGGCTACATGCAGCCGGAGAAGGGCGTTCCATGCAGGGGAGCAGGACGGGGAGCAGAGGGGAGCTGCTAGCAGGAGCGGTGGAAACCACAGGTATGTGGCCCTCCCCTCTCCCCATCCCCACGCCCTGCTGGGGAGCCTGCCTGTCCTGTGGCAGGAGGATGGCACGTTAGGGAAGAGCTGACCCTGAGCAGTCTCCCCAACTCCTCCCCACCCCCGTCCTCTCTCTCCTGGGCTTGAGCTGCACACACTTTCCGAGTAACTGGACTTTCCCCTCCCCCCCCTCCAGGGGCAGGGGTCCGGAACACCTCGTCCTAGCGCTCCTGCTGAGGGCATGACGGAGGGTGGCACGTCCGGCAGTCTGGTTTCTTTTAGGGGACTGAGCAAAAATACACTAAGTTCACTTGGCTACCCCGGACTGGGGAGAGGACGGGACAGGGAGTTCGTGTTTAACGGGGACAGAGTTCCAGTCTGATAAGGTGACAGAATTCAGGACATGGATGGTGGGGAGTATTGCACAACGCTGTGAATGCACTTAATGCCACGGAGCTTAACACTTAAACATGGCTAAAATGGTAAATCATATGTCACATGTGTTCTACCACAATAAAAAACACACTGACGTTCATGTAAGTGAGTATTGTCATTGTTAAGGAGGGAATTACAAATGTGGGGAAGGCTAGAATAACACCTGTGGTGTTGGATTGAAACAGAAGGAATCAATGTGAACTCATGTGGATTGGATACATGGTGCTGAAGATGGAGAGACAGATAATGGGTAATATCAGTGGATGATGGTGATGATGGATGGATAAGATGGATGGATGGATGGATGGATGGATGGATGGATGGATGGTAGATAAGATAGATGGATGATTGGATGGATAGATAGGTAGGTAGATGGGTGGATGGATGGATAGATATAGATGATAGAGATATATAGATAAAAATAGATAGATGATAGATAATAGATGATTGATGGATGGATGGATGCATGGACGGATGGATGACTGATAGACAGACATGAATGGATAGATAGATTGAGTGATTTAGATGTGCCCCTGCCACCAAGAAGGGCCCACGGATCCACAGATCCACAGATCTACAAATAGTGTACACCAGCCATCCCTGGTCCCAATGGCCGCTCCCACCTATGCAACAAAGAAGACAACTGCTTTGGACCAGGCAAATGACCCCACTGAGGGAGGAAGAGCTCACTGAGCAAGAGGTGGCTTTGTGCAGTCCTGGCTTTGGGCTGGCATCTTCCAAGGACCCATCTCCTAGCTCTATTTCTTACTATGTTTAAAGCTTCTTTCTCTGCTCTGAACCACTAGGCACCCTAAACCTGGAACCTTCAAAGCTCTCCCACAAAGGCTCCCAAGGCCGTGATGGGCACCAGGAGGGCTGCATGGTGGAAGGGTATGCACAGGCCTTAGTGTTTTTCAGGAAGTATTACAATAACAGTCTGTCCAAAGGGGCTGCTCTGGCTTCTGCCTTCCAGATGGTGTGGGAATGCCCCCCACCTCCAGCAGGAGTTTGGAACCATTGTGAAGGGAAGTCTGAGAGATGCAGGTCTGGCTTAGCTAAGTCGACACAGCACAGTCACCCAGGAGAAAAGAAAATGAGTAATCATAATAAAGAGTCACAGGATATGAGGTCCAGGCACGGAGACTGATCTCAGAGGCACTGAGGACCCTCGTGAGGGGTGGGGACGGAGTGGCTCCTCGAGACTATGACAGAACAACGCAGCTAGGGGAAGGCAGCCCCTGGGCTGGGTCTTGGTGGCAGCAGAGCCCCGGGAAAGGCAGCAACATGAGCAAACCCACGGGGTGAAGATCACCAGGGGGGCGGGGAAGCCGTGGCCCAGCTGGCGTGGCAGGAGCAGGACACGGGCCATCCTCTGGGTCCTCCGGGCAATGGGGAGGTGGCGCTAAATTGAATCCCAGGTGATGCTCCGTTGTTATCCTCAGCATCCAACACGGGGCCCGGCACAAAATGAGTACCATGCAGAAGGGACCCAAGCATAAAAACATCCCCCTAACATGTCAGGAAGGAAAAACCTCAACAAGAGGCCAGCAGCTTCACCAGACGCCAGCCTGGCACCGAGGAGGGCTCAGGAAGCATTACTCGAGGGCTCGATGGGTTAGAAAATGAAACTCACCCATTCTCTCTGGGATGGAAAAATGTTTTCCCCATAAAGACACATGGCCTGGGATGGGCAGCAGGTGATGGAAACGAGCTTGAACAGTGATGGTAATACCTAAATGCGACGCCACGCAGCGAGAGGCTCAAGCACGAGGAAGCACCACTGTTAAGAAATTAACATGATGGGTGACTTTTCCTTCCCCTGAATTCCTTTTTTTAAAAATTGAGATGAAATTGACATATGACATCGTAGGTTCCGGTACTGGGCATAATGATCAGGTGCATGGATGTATTGGGACACGATCTCCACAGTAAAGCTTAGTCACTCTGTGTCACCACGCATGGTTACAAATGCTGCGTACGGGATGAGAAACTCTGAGGTCTTCTCTCTCCCTGACTTTCAAGACTACAATGGAGATTCGCTAATGGTAGTCAATAACCCACCTTAAAAAGGAGGTTAACTGAGTCGAGGTCAAAACTGTCAAAAAGAGAGTTCATTCAGGCGTCAATTCGGGACAAGCCAGCTGGCACGCTGCAGATGAGGCCGCTGGGGGTTTGGGACTGTGCCCACAGACAGGTGCAGGGTCAAGAGAGGAGAGTTCAGTGAGAGTGTTAAAATCAAAACAAGCAAAGACCAGAGCAGAAAGCTGCCCGAGCAGATGAAACCGGTCCAGTCACATAAACAAAGCTCAGTTCAGCTTATTTGGTGAGACCAACCCGACCGGGGTCATATAAGAAAATTCCAGTATTATCAGTTCTCTGCAAAGCAGACATTGATGGGAAAACAGTGAGTCAGTCGTTCAGTCGTGTGTTTCTGAGGGCACACGCATGAGGCTTTCTGTCTTACATCCAGGGCTCCACGTCAGATGGAAATTCCTTCCCATCAGCATGCGTACATAACATCCCGGGACTGATTCATTTCAGAGCTGGAAGTCTGT
Source organism: Ailuropoda melanoleuca (assembly GCF_002007445.2). Classification (NCBI taxonomy): domain Eukaryota; kingdom Metazoa; phylum Chordata; class Mammalia; order Carnivora; family Ursidae; genus Ailuropoda; species Ailuropoda melanoleuca. Next base: position 487,555 of record NW_023232948.1, read on the forward strand.
ACCCTGAGTTCTCCCACGGGCGTTTGTTCCCCTCTGGGCCGTGTGCTCTGCAACAGACCTTGGAGGGGTCGGTCCGAGGGTCAGCTGCTGCGGCTGGTTCTGGTGTTGCTGGGGACTCTTTGACACATGAACATGTTTAAATCTCAAGGCTCTAAAAAAAGGGGGGGGCGACTGGGTGGCTCAGTCGTTAAGCCTCTGCCTTCGGCTCAGGGCGTGATCCCAGGGTCCTGAGATTGAGCCCCACATTAGGCTCCTCTGCTGGGAGCCTGCTTCTTCCTCTCCCACTCCCCCTGCTTGTGTTCCCTCTCTCGATGGCTGTCTCTCTCTCTGTCAAATAAATAAATAAAATCTTTAAATAAATAAATAAATAGATAAATAAATAAATTTCAAGGCTCTGATGGTTCGCAAAGAAATAATAGCTATTCTCCTAAAGCTATTTCAAAAAATACAAACAGAAGGAAAGCTACCAAACTCATTCTATGAGGCCAATATTACCTTGATCCCCAAACGAGGCAAAGACCCCCTCAAAAAGGAGAATTACAGAACGANGAGGCAAAGACCCCCTCAAAAAGGAGAATTACAGAACGATTTCCCTAATGAATATGGACGCCAAAATCCTCAACAAGATCCTTGCTAATAGAATCCAACAGTACATTAAAAGGCTTATCCATCATGGCCAAGTGGGATTCATACCTGGGATGCAAGCCTGGTTCAACATTTGCAAATCAATCAGTGTGATACATCATATCAACAAAAAAAAAGCCTCAGGAACCATATCATCCTCTCAATTGATGCAGAAAAAGCATTTGACAAAATACAGCATCCTTTCCTGATTAAAACCCTTCAGAGTGTAGGAATAGAGGGTACATTTCTCAATCTCATAAAAGCCATCTATGAAAAGCCTACTGCAAGCATTATTCTCAATGGGGAAAAGCTGGAAGCCTTTCCCTTAAGATCAGGAACACGACAAGGATGCCCACTCTCGCCACTATTATTCAACATAGTACTAGAAGTCCTTGCAACAGCAATCAGAAGACAAAAAGGGATCAAAGGTATCCAAATCGGCAAAGAAGAAGTCAAACTGTCTCTCTTTGCAGATGACATGATACTCTATATGGAAAACCCAAAGGAATCCACTCCCAAACTATTAGAAGTTATAGAACAATTCAGTAAGGTGGCAGGATACAAAATCAATGCCCAGAAATCAGTTGCATTTCTATACACGAATAACGAGACTGAAGAAAGAGAAATTAGGGAATCCATCCCATTTACAATAACACCAAAAACCATGCGTTACCTTGGAATTAACTTAACCAGAGACGTAAAGGACCTATATGCTAGAAACTATAGATCACTTTTGAAAGATATTGAGGAAGACATAAAAAGATGGAAAAATATTCCATGCTCATGGATTGGAAGAATTAACATAGTTAAAATGTCCATACTACCCAGAGCAATCTACACTTTCAATGCTATCCCGATCAAAATACCGAGGACATTTTTCAAAGAACTGGAACAAATAGTCCTTAAATTTGTATGGAACCAGAAAAGGCCCCGAATCTCCAAGGAACTGTTGAAAAGGAAAAACAAAGCTGGGGGCATCACAATGCCGGATTTCGAGCTGTACTACAAAGCTGTGATCACAAAGACAGCATGGTACTGGCACAAAAACAGACACATCGACCAATGGAACAGAATAGAGAACCCAGAAATGGACCCTCGGCTCTTTGGGCAACTAATCTTTGATAAAGCAGGAAAAAACATCCGGTGGAAAAAAGACAGTCTCTTCAATAAATGGTGCTGGGAAAATTGGACAGCTACATGCAAAAGAATGAAACTTGACCACTCTCTCACACCATACACAAAAATAAACTCCAAATGGATGAAAGACCTCAATGTGAGACAGGAATCCATCAAAATTCTAGAGGAGAACATAGGCAACAACTTCTATGACATCGGCCAGAGCAACCTTTTTCACGACACATCTCCAAAGGCAAGAGAAATAAAAGATAAAATGAACTTATGGGACTTTATCAGGATAAAGAGCTTCTGCACAGCCAAGGAAACAGTCAAAAAAACTAAGAGACAGCCCACGGAATGGGAGAATATATTTGCAAAGGACACCACAGATAAAGGACTGGTATCCAAGATCTACAAAGAACTTCTCAAACTCAATACACGAGAAACAAATAAACAAATCATAAAATGGGCAGAAGATATGAACAGACACTTTTCCAATGAAGACATACAAATGGCTAACAGACACATGAAAAAATGTTCAAAATCATTAGCCATCAGGGAAATTCAAATCAAAACCACACTGAGATACCACCTTACGCCAGTTAGAATGGCAAAGATAGACAAGGCAAGAAACAACAATTGTTGGAGAGGATGTGGAGAAAGGGGATCCCTCCTACATTGTTGGTGGGAATGCAAGTTGGTACAGCCACTCTGGAAAACAGTGTGGAGGTCCCTTAAAAAGTTAAAAATTGAGCTACCCTATGACCCAGCCATTGCACTACTGGGTATTTACCCCAAAGAGACAGATGTAGTAAAGAGAAGGGCCATATGCACCCCAATGTTCATAGCAGCATTGTCCACAATAGCTAAATCGTGGAAGGAACCAAGATGCCCTTCAACAGATGACTGGATTAAGAAGCTGTGGTCCATATATACAATGGAATATTACTCAGCCATCAGAAAGAACGAATTCTCAACATTTGCTGCAACATGGACGGCACTGGAGGAGATAATGCTAAGTGAAATAAGTCAAGCAGAGAAAGACAATTATCAATGATTTCTCTCATCTATGGAACATAAGAACTAGGAAGATCGGTAGGGGAAGAAAGGGATAAAGAAAGGGGGGTAATCAGAAGGGGGAATGAAACATGAGAGACTATGGACTCTGATAAACAAACTGAGGGCTTCAGAGGGGAGGGGGGTGGGGGAATGGGATAGACTGGTAATGGGTAGTAAGGAGGGCACGTATTACATGGTGCACTGGGTGTTATACGCAACTAATGAATCATCGAACTTTACATCAGAAACCAGGGATGTACTGTATGGTGACTAACATAATATAATAAAAAAACATTAAAAAAAGAAATAAAAACTAACATAACATAATAAAAAATTATTATAAAAAAAAGAAAAAAGAAAAAAAGAACATCACACAGATCTCCCTGCAACCAAATGGTTTTGCAGAACACAGATAAAGCCAGCCGTGCCTGACCGCCCAGATCCCCAACACTTCGCAAGGCTGCTGACAAGCATGGCTATGTGTCATCACCCGAACTCTGGGGCGTCCTCTTAGCCTGAGCACGACTCGGCCCCAGCCCTCCACGTGAGGTGCCTCACCGTGCTAAGCAGAGTTTCCACGAGAATGTTCTGTCTTAGTGGAATCTGTCACAGCAACCAGAGCTCAATGGCTGCGTGAAGCATGCCTAAGCAGGAGGGAGACGCCTGCCCGCAGAATGCAAACCTGACCAGCGCAGATTCCTAACGTGTTTCGGGTGGAAGGACCTCCCAAAACAATGCCTCCTGAGCCACGAGTTCTCATTAAAGTTCTATTCACGCACATTCTCCTTGTTTTTGCTTCCACCCCAGATGAAGAGAAATACGAAAAAGTAAGGCTGCCAAGACGGATACAGAGGGCAGGAGGACAGTACAAGGCCCTCCTTGTGTTCCCTGTTACGTGCCTTGTTTCCTGTGCCTGGATCTGTAGGAACTCCCCAGCAGCCGCCCCGGCCCCCCACAATCAATACAGGCGCTGTGAATCACAGTGAGGGCCAGCTGCCCAGAAGTAGGCCCTGGGTCCCCCTCCGTGCCACTGCCAGGCTTGTGACCTGTGAGTCATTGGCCCTGCTGCCTCTGTCTTGTCACGTGGAGAGGAGCACGTGCTTCCGGCCTCGCTTCCTCCCGCAGCTCGGGCCAGATCCCCGCGTAAGCACACGGACTGTGTGTACCACACACTGCTTCCAACCGGGCCCTGATACGAATCCACAACCAGGATCAATGAGGTTATTTGTAAAGTGTGTTTTGTGTAAAATATATAGTCCAAGGATATTTGAAACGTATCTAATTTCTATAAATCCTGTATATCCCGAGGGCATGGTGTATTAGTTAAATATCTGGACGGTGAAATCATAAAATTGAGACACAAGAACGATGCTTCTTAAACTTGCCCATGTCTACAACTAGAAATATTCAGGGCATTAATAAAGCCAGATAAGAAACCTCGGAGCTAGCGTCATCTAGTGGTGAGTTCGTGGAATTAGCTATTAAGAGAGAGGACGTGGATTCAGGGGGAGCACTAGGTGTTCTGAGGCACGCTTATGGGTTGAATGGCACCCCCCCCCCGAAAACACAGTCTACCTCTGACAATCAGGAGCAGCGTGCACATGTAAATTCTCTGGGCTCATTTCCTTAGTTAAATATACATGTTATACACACGCACCATGGATGTAATTACAGACGCAGGTCCGGACACTTGATTGGTGCACCCGTGTCTTTGTCCTGTTGGGCGTCAATCACAAACCCCCACAGCCGGGGTGGCTTAAACAGCAGACAGTTCCGGAGGCGAAGTCTGAAATCCAGGTGCCACCAGAGCCCGTGTGTGGCTGGTTTGTGGCCTCACGGGCAGACGGCAGGGAGAGAGGAAGCGAGGTCTGTGCTGTCCTTTAGGAAGACGCTGTCCCATCATGAGGCTCCCCCCGCCTCCCCGCCGCCCAGGACCTGATCACCTCCCAGTGCCCACCTCCGGGCAGCATCCCCTTGGGGGAGGCTTCTGTGATCCAACGTGGGGAGGGTGCAGACAGGCAGCCCACGGAAACCTACCTGGGTACCACGGGTAGGGTGACCCTTCCTCTTGCTCCAGGACTGGGAGCTCTGGCTGGGCAGCATTGTCCCATTCTCACACCCTGTGATGGTTTAACCCAGATGCACAGTGGACGTTCGGTGAGTGCTTGCAAAGTGGACGCACGTGGCCCCAGGCACCAGGGGGACACGGTGCCTTAGGGACCCCCCCCATCCACCGTGCTGGTTCTCAGGTCCTCAACAAGTTTCATACAAAGAATTTACAATTTAATGTTTAAATTCCTCAATGCTTACCTTACATGGTTGAGTTCAAATTGATTAGCCTGAAATAGGTTTCCTTACCCTGGGTCCCTGTGGCCCCCCGCCTGTCCCACCCTTAGTCCCCAGGCCCCTGAGCTGCACAGATCAGTCATGTGGGCTCGGCTGCTGTACCCCAACTAGAGGGCAGTCTCTTGCGCTCCACGCATCTTCTGCTGGGTCCCCGCAAATGCCCTGGAGAATTTAATGTCTCTTACCAAGTCGTCGTGAAGATGCTGAGTGCCCAGGTCTGAGATTGACGGTGACAGCCCTGGGTAGCGCGACCCCAGCCCCCCGTGGTTGACCTCAGCTCACGCCTGTGTCCAAGCTTTGGTTTACAAGAACTGTCTCCACCTGAATTTGCAAGTAACAAGTCAGCATGGGGCACAAAGGCCTGAACGTCTGGCAGACCTTATCTATTCTTCTTTTCAATTAATATTTAATTACGCACTTCAGTTAAGAACTCAATTGCTCCACCATTAACCTTCAGCCTACTCTTTCAACATAAAACAAACAGAGATTGGGCATCCAACCTTCTGTAAAAAGAGGAGACTTACCTCTAACAGCAAACGCTTACGGGGTGTTTATTAGGGGGCAGGCACGTCCGGAGGGCCTTGCTCACTGAATGTATGAGCTTGACGTCGTTCCCCGCCCCCCCAGACCTAGGAGATAAACAGGGGCCCCTGCTCAAGACACTAAGCCTCCGGTCGGCGTATATGGAACTGCTAGGTGGTGGGGACATCTAGTGGATCCTGGGAATCAGCTCCCCACAGGTGGTTGGGAAGTATTTAGATCCTCAGCAACCCCACGTTGGCCACACTCTGCACAGCCTGATGCTGGCATGAGCGGCAGGGACCATTCTTAGCGTCGTGTTAAAGAAAAGGCGCCCTCCTGGGCTTTCCCAGACGGAGAAGTACAGCCTGGATTCCACGACGGAACCGTCCCCTCTGCACTTTGTTGGAAATGGACCGTGTCGAGGGGTCCGGGTATTGCTTTAGGGGTCAAGTACACTTTCCTACTGACTGTGAAAGTTGTTTAATGCACAGAAAGGTTTCTTATTTTTATTTTTATCTTGCTTTCTTAATTAGGTCCCACGCCCAGCAAGGAGCTCAACACAGGGCTCGAACTCACAACCCTGAGATCAAGACCGGAGCTGAGATCAAGATTCCGACGCTCAACTGACTGAGCCATCCAGGCACCTCCACAGAAAAAAGCTGTTCAATAATAAGATGCCTAGTCACGTAACAGACACCAGATTCAGTGATTATTGCTGTTTAGCCCCCTTTCCTCCATCACACACTCACGCACGCTCCCACACACACTCCCACAGACACCCTCGTCCACCTCACATACTCACACTCACGCCCTCGTCCACCTCACACTCACATAGACTCACACCCTCGTCCACCTCACACTCACATACTCACACTCACACCCTCGTCCACCTCACACTCACATACACTCACACCCTCGTCCACCTCACACTCACATACTCACACTCACACCCTCGTGCACCTCACACTCACACACTCACACCCTCGTGCACCTCACACTCACATACTCACACTCACGCCCTCGTCCACCTCACACTCACATATTCACACCCTCGTGCACGTCGCTGAGCCTTTTTAGAGTGAAGCCCAGATGCCAATGACTCCTGACTTCAGCCCACAGCTCATTTGTCTTACAAACGAGCATATTGCCTGCGTGACCACGACACCTTTAACCCACTGCAGCAGAGCCACAGGGATTCCCTCACGACAGCTAGCGCTCAGGTCCTGTGCAAGATCCCCCTCCGTCCCCACAGAGGCATTTCCCTCTGTGGCTCTGAATCAGCCTCCAGGCAGGGCTCCGGCAGCATGTCTGGCTGTTGTAAGCTCGGGGACACCGGCTTGCACACCTTCCCTTAATTCCCAGCCCGTGACTTCAGAGACACAGGGCTAGCGGTCCCGCACGGCTTCCCACTTCCCGGATTTGCCCAGCTGCTCCTCCGTGGCTCCGCATGCCGTCCCTCTGGGGCCTGCCTGCCCTGCAACATGGAATGTTGATCGAAGGCCTCGACCGGCCAGAGCACTTCATAGGGGACAACGTGACCGACAGCATCGCCCGGGGAGACCCCGCCGGCCTGCAGCACACGCACCTCAATGACAGTCAAAAATGTGAAAGATCATTAAAGTGGAAAGTCCAGTGTTGGGATGCCTGGGTGGCTCAGTCAGTTAAGCTTCCAACTCTTGGTTTCAGTTCAGGTCTTGATCTCAAGGTTGTGAGTACTGGACCCACGCTGGGTGTGGAGCCTACTTGATAACTAAAAAGAAAGAAGGGAAGGAAGGATGGGGCGCCTGGGTGGCACAGCAGTTAAGCGTCTGCCTTTGGCTCAGGGAGTGATCCCAGTGTTATGGGATCAAGCCGCACATCAGGCTCTTCCGCTATGAGCCTGCTTCTTCCTCTCCCACTCCCCCTGTTTGTGTTCCCTCTCTCGCTGGCTGTCTCTATCTCTGTCAAATAAATAAATAAAATTAAAAAAAATTTTTTTCACCAAAAAAAAAAAAAAAGAAGGGAAGGAAGGGAGCAAGGGAGGGAGCGAGGAAAAGAAGGGAGGGAGGGAGGGAGGAAAGGAAGGAAGGGAGGGAGGAAGTCAGTCCCATGTCAGGAGCCCTGCTGAGAGTGCAGCCTGCGTTGACTAGGTCTCTATGGATGGTGCTGATGGCAGAGTCCTGTCTGCAAGAAAACGAACTTAAACCCCCTGGAAAGTGCTTGTTCTGGACAAATGCTTTGCCCATTTCCTCGTGGAAGAGCCTGTCCTAGGTTTGGGCCTTGAATGGGGGCTCGTCCTTCTTGCTGGGAAGTACTGAACAGAGACCAGTCCTCCGGGTCAGATAAAGCGTCTGTCACAGCTTCTGAACACCGTGGCGAACGTAACTGGGGAGACTTGCCCCCACCTTCATGGGTGAACTGCCCGGGTCCCTCCTGGCTCTGCTGGCACTCTCCTTCTGAGGGTCATCCACTCTAAGACTCTCTAGAATGTAGGCAGGCCCCCCAAAACTTCAGAGATGCCTCCAGTGTGGTGTGGTCCCCTCTAATGGACACACGGTGGGCCTGTGACTGGCTTCAGGTCAGGAACACCCAGAAAAGTGCTCCTTCCTGTCTGGACGGCCGCTGTCTTGCCCTTTCTTGGGAAGATGTCTGACTTCGCATGTTATTATCCCCTTAGAGTAACACGCGTCCAGGTAAAACACTCTGCCCTTGGCTTTGCGTCCGGGCTACCACCTGGACAAAGCAGCCACTGCCTTTCTCAACACCTAAGGCACATCTGGTTTTAACATAGGCACCTTGTAAATTCAGATGCTTTGTTCTTGCTGGTGTGAGCTTTGTTTTGTTCTTATGCAATTTTTGGCCTTTGTTTTTCTATCTGTTAGTTTTTAACAGGGATGGAAGAACAATTCATTCTTCTGAAAATGTTGGTATAAAGTTGACCAAACTGTTCTAAAGTATACCTAGGACTGGCTCTAAGCAGGTACGGTGAGACACGCGGGCCCAGAAATGATCGTCAGAAAGGAAGGAGCTTATGTTCACAGATTTCTAGGCACAGGAGGCAAGGCAGGCCCCATCACGGGGCCTCGAGGAAGCATCAGGGTCAGTGGGGGCGGTGCGGGGGGGAGTGAGGGCAGAGTGTGGGGAGAAGCCCTGACTGTGGTTTTCACGGGGAAGAATGAGCAGGCAAGGGGAAGAAGCCCAGCCCACTAGGGACTGGCAAGCCACCTGGTGGCTCTGGGTGTCGGGGCTGCCCCTGTTTGTCTGAGGCCTGGCCCCGGAGCAATGAGCGTGGGGGGTTAGAGCCCCCCAGATGAGAGCCACATAAAACAGGTGTGGTGGGGCTGTGGTCTGTCCCTAGGAGTCAGCAAGGCCCTAACATAGCAACACATCATAAAACAGAATGTAAAACACGGGACCAAGACACAAGCATAACACAGACATAATGATTTAAACGGAGATTTATTTTCTATTTTAGAGCCATATCTCTGTCCCTTTTGGAACGTGTCAAGGTTAACAGAAAACAGTCATGTTACTTATTTACTTTAATAGTCTTTGAGCACATCGTTGAATAAAATAATGTTTATGAAACCCACTTTAGAACAAAAGCATTGAATGCATCAGAGCATCCTTTCCTACAATAGAGCAACTACCCCAAGGTTAATCTCTGTTGTCTTGGTGTTTGTAAACACAAGCACAAACTGCTTTATTTTAAGTAACTTGGGTACTAACAAGAATTTGCTCCTAGATGCCTGGAAGTCAGAGCTAATTGACTTTCATGGGTAACACTTAACTGGTAGAAATGAGCAAAAGGCCTTCTTGGGGTGCGCCAAAATAAAGCAATCCCGTTTGCTCCTGTGATCCAGCGATGCGGCCCCCCACCTGCAGACCAGCGTGGGGGGGAGCAGCACATCATCGATAGGGGGGGTAGCGCTGGTAAGACAGCTCCCCCAGTCAGACCCTCACCTGGGCTGTCTGACTGGCAGTTTCTCTGCAGTAACCTGTTTGCACACCCACCAGGCCTCAGGCCTTAGCCCAGAGCGCTTCACCAGCCTCCGGAGGGCGTGAGGATAAGGATGGGTGTCCCGAGGCAGTGGGAGTCCTGCAGACTCCTGTTCCCCTCTCCACCATCAGTGACTCAGGCCTGCTTTGTCATGCGTCATGCCTGCCGGGTCATTAGGACAGTGGGAGGAGGCTGCGCTTCCGTCCAGTGAGCAGTCAGCATCCTGACAAGCCAGCAGGAAGGCATCTGGTACCTGGGGCCCCTGCTGGAGCCCGAGAGCAGGAGAGCTCTGGGGCCTGGCTCCCTCACTGAGGCCTTGATTTAGTCCCTTCCAAGGAGGGGAGAAAGCAGGAGCCGGGCGTGTGTTCCCTGATCGCTGCTGGCTGCTGGTGGTTTCTGGTCCGGTGCGCCTCCCACCTCTCGATCTGAACTGGGTGCAGTGGCTCCGGGGCAAGATCTGAAAGATAGCTCTCAGGTAAGGACTCCTGTCGGGCAAGTTCACAGTCCAGCCCCCTTGGTGGGCCACTTTTTGGATTTACCGACCTTGTAACATTCTAGCCGCCCTTTCGAACACACTGAATGTCTATTTTCTTTTATATGCCTCTATATTTGAGTTCCTTTTCTTTTTTTTAAGATTTATTTATTTGAGAGAGAGAGAGCAGGAGCAGGAGTGGGGCAGAGGCACAGAGAGAATCCCCAGCAGACGCAGGGGAGCGTAGAGATGACATAGGACTCGATCTCATGACCCTGAGACCAGGACCTGAGCTGAAATCAGGAGTCTGACGAGGCTCGAGGGACTGCACCGCCCACCGCCCGGGTGCCTCTGTATTTAATTTCTGGGGGGAGAGAGGGCAAGTTCTGAGCCTGTAAGTTTGTTCCTAAACTAGTATCTGAGGCTAAAAAAAAACCCAAGGGCTTCTATCTCTCCGCAGATAGGAGTTAAACATTTCTCAAAGCTCACTATGCCCTCCAGTCACTGTGTACCTTCTGAAGTCATTCCAGGGGACAGAACTGGCCAGGCCGGCCTGAGGGGAAAGGCAGCCTCTGCCCTGTGATTGAGTTTGTAATTGGAGGCGGTTCCTTTGGCTGGACCAGGATTTCTGAGCCTCTGCACTATCGCACTATCGTGTTCCTTTGTGGTGGGCGCTGATCTGTGTGCTGGGACGGTGGCAGCATCGCCAGCCCCCACACCACGTGCCCGAAGCACCGCACCCCCACCCCACCCACTGTGAAAACCCAAGGTGTCCACCTCGCCACATGGCCCCCCAGGAGGGGTGGGCTGGTCCATGCATGTTCTGCTTGGGCAGGCCCCTGAGAACAGCCTGGCTTCCTGGCCTTTGAACAAACATAATCTTTATCAAGGCATTTTTTTTTTTAAATGCTGGTCGTTATGGTCGTATGTTTGGCCAACTGACACTTAAGGATTCTTTGGGTGTCGAGATCATTCCAGCCATTAACTTGAAGGTCATTTTCCACGGAGGGGGCCCGGCCCTGGTTTAGCCGACACGCAGGGGCAGCAGAATGCTTGTGCTGCGGAAGACGTGAGACCAATCTCAGCTTTTTATGTCTGTGGTTCAGAGACACTACACAAACCTTCCATGGTCACACCATCCGTGAAAGTAGAGGGACCCACGTTCAGAGCCCTCTGAAAATCTTGGATGTGAGCCACAGGCTGCTTCTCAGAGAAAAAGAGCTGGACACAATGAATACTCATTTAAGCAGGAGTGATTCCAAGAAAACGCATTTTTCTTGGACAAACTTCTTTTCTTTCTAAAATGCTTTCCTTTTGCCATACTTATTGGAAGAAAATATTACCCATGACACTTGTTAAAGAATGCTGACTTGGATTTTCTTCAGGAAAGTACCATTGTAGGTACGCTGCCCCTCCAGTGGGCTCTGCGAGGGGGAGAGGGCCAGGAGCGGGTGTGTGTCTGGGTGCTGGTGGATGGCAACATCAAGGGGCTGGGCAACATCAAGGCCAGGCCATTCTTGCTGGGCCGGCCCGGCAGCATTCTTGCTGAAGCAGGCCAGGGTGACAGCATCCGGGCTGGGACGCTCAGCCGGACTGATGACGCAAGGCAGAGCCCAAGATCGGAGCCTGCGGCAGGGGCAGGGTGAGAGGAGCCCCAGGAAAGCCAGCCCTTCTCGTCTCCATGGCAGCTGGGCTGAGCCCCTAATCACTGGAAGGGGAGACGTCGGGAGATTCGTGTGTGTGCTTGTGACCCGTTGTTTGAGATCATGAACTGGGGTCCGATGCTTTAAAATATTGTTTGGAATATGTCTGCTGCACAGCTCACTGCGCTCTCTGGTGAGAAGCACTTGCATCTAAAGCAGGAAACTTCTCCCCACTCTCCCTGTGAGAACTCGATCATCCCACCTGCTTCTTACAAACAGGCAGGAGGAGAGAGATCTCACCAGCCCTCTGCTAATCTCTTTCAAAAATCTGTCTTTTCCTTAATCAAGCAAACAAGGAGCATGTATTGTTTATATGATCAGAAAGGAAAGGGAACATTAAAACTGTCCCTCCCACCTCCTCTAAAAAACCCATTTCGATTGCCTCCAAATATCTCATGGCCTCGTATTTCCAAACTCAGCTTTGTCGTGTCTCCGCTGAGTAAGTTAGACAAGTTGCTTGGCTTTACCCACGCTGGGCCTTGGTTTTCTTGCCGAGGAAACATGCAGATCTGCCTACGAGCATCTGAGAATGTGCCAGACCCACAGGAAGCCAGAATGAACCATTTCCGGAAAGCACCTGCCGGGGTGCCTCCCGCTCAGTACATCTGTTGTCGTGTCCGTAGGAGGGAGGAGGCCAGGGACCCGGCTGGACACACAGGGGCCTCCCGTGGGAAGACAGGCCCGTGGGTCCTGCATGCACAGAAATCAGGCTGCATTTCCAGTTTCATTCGGTCTCTCAGTTCCACCTGGTTCTTTATTAGCAGTTATATTTATTTATTACCAGTTATACCTGCATCTGTTTTTTTAAAGGACTGACCTCATCTCTAGCTTTAAAGACATAAAGGCGTGAAGACATAAAGGCATAGTGGAAAGGCTCCATCCTTGAATATTTAAACCGTAGCTGAGGAATTTTCACCTGTGTGAGTGAGGACGCTGTCACTTCCTATTTCTGAGCCTTGGTTCCTAATTTTAAGGTGGCACAGAAAACGAGGAGAGAGGGAGGCCGGCTCAGCCAGTGCTGTAGCTGTATTTGTATACAACACGAAGGACTCTGGATTTCACCTGAAGCCAGGTAGCACACATCTGAAAAAGGGCTGAACTCAAAACCCCAGGTGTGAATGTGAACCTTCCTCACGTGCTCAAGATAGATAATGCTTTCGTGATACTTTTTTTTCAAAGGGCGTTCACAATTTAAATGTCTGATTTTATCCCCAGGTTGGAGTGAGAGGTAGATGGGGAAATGGCTCCCTCCAACGCATCACAGGAAAGGGAAAATGAGCAAAACAAAAGCATGTGTCTCAGGGTCTGTCATAGTTTTCATCAGCTCAATAAAGTATTTGAGGGCGTCTCACGCAGGAGGCCAGGAGGATTACGTTAGTCCAGATGCTTCCCCTGTGTTTGCAGACATTCACTGGTCATGGAGGAGCACTTCCCTAAGTGCTAGGGATAAGAGGAGGACAGGGCCAAGTCTCCCTTCGTGCAGGTCACATTTTGGTCAGAAGACACAGAAAATAACAAAGAACTAAAATGAGCATATAAAAATACAAATGTCCAGTGGGGTTAAATGTAGTAAGAAAGAAAAGGCTTCAGTGGGGGGTTTTCAGGGGCAAGGGCTCTGCACCCCCATGGGTCAGGGCCCCGGGGAGACCCCAGAACACCCACCAGCTGCGCCACACTTCTCAACGGAGGTCACGGCTCCAAGGTTCAGAGGGTGCACACTAACTTCTCCAAGCTGGTGGTTCCAAAGCCCACATCTGACTCCAAAACCAGGTGTTTTTATCCAAGGCAAGGCTGATGCTGGCTCTCCAAAGCCTGGCCATGTATGCTCAAAAATAAAATCCCTAATTCTAAGCCCCTCAACTCCATCTTCTGGGGGCTGGTCCTTGAATAACAAACCGTGGGAGAAATTGGGGCCATTGGCAAGGCCAGCAAACTTTGTGTTTCCCATAGAAGTCTTCTATTCTAGAGGCGTCCTTACCAGGAAGGTGGACCCAAGGACACCTAAGATCTTGCACCCAGTTCACAGTTCATAAAAGTGTTTCCACACATCATCTCACAATTAGTTACTTTGTATCATTAAGCAGCACACACTGAAAGCATATAATGCCAGCTGTTCCCCGTCCTAACAAACATCTCATTCTCTGGGCCATATTCTGGGTGGACACCCTCCTATTTTCCGTTTCACAGATGCAGATTCTGAAGGCGACCTGAGGGGACCTATGAGACCGTCTGCACTGAAGGACTTTGGAAACCAGAAGCCAGTATAAACAACTTAACCTCTTTTTTCCAGGGTCCTGGGGAGATTACAACACCTGTTTGAGAGGGAAAGGAATTCCCCAGGACACGAAGTTAACGCTGTCTCTCCAAGTTTTGTGTTTCCAGGGAATTTGTTCCCCAAATCCCACACGGTGGAGGACTGACAGCCAGGGAACGGACGCCTGAGTGGGGCAGGTTTTACTGACTTTGCAGACCGGAAACCAGGGTTGAGAGAAGTCCCATCATTTGCAAACACCACAGGGTGGTTTGGGAAGTGAAACTGTATTCGAGTGCTCCACGTTCCCAAGCCTCTATGGCCTTGGGGTGGCCTCAACTTATTTTTACAGGTTCAGCTTGCTGAGTCACCACTGTCACGGGGTGGGGTTGGGGCCGTCGCCTCCAGCTGCAGCCCAGCCCCTGGCCTAGGCTGCATCCTGGGCTTCCAGAGTCTCAGTAGGAGTTCCCGTGGGGGCTCCGTGGGGTCCCAGTGGGGTTCCTGTGGGGACTCCGTGGGGTCCCAGTGGGGATTGCGTGGGGGCTCCGTCTGCTCAGACGCCCCCTTCCGCGTACAGCCGCAGTTCTCCAGAGCTCAGCCTGGAGCATGACGAAAGCAACCGGGGTCAACGCACTTCGGAGAGGGCGGGGGAGGCGGGGCAGGGGCCTCACGTCGGGTGGGTGAGCTCCCCGGGCCGCCCCACGCACGTGGTTCCGTCCGGTCCGCACCCCCCGCCCCGCGCGCTTGGTTCCGCCCTGCTCCGCTCTAGGCCCCGCCCAGCGGGGATGCGCATGCGCGGCCTCGTTTGCGGCGGGGTCGTGACGGTGGCCGTGCGGTGAGTGCGGGAGGGCGGTGCGTGGCGGGTGGGCGCGGGGCCGAGCTGGCCGGGGGTGCGGGGTCGAGCGGGCGGGGTGGGCGTTTCCTCCGCCGAAGCCCGGCCCGCGCTCCTTTCTGGCGCAGCGCTTTGTGGGCGCGCGCGGCCCGAGCCAGGCGCCGGCTTGGACTGGGAGGCGGGGACGCGCAAGGCAGGGCTGCGGCCGCCCCGCGTGCGTGTCAACCCTGTGCTGGGGAGCACCCCCGCGTCCAGGGGAGCACCCCCGCGTCCAGGGGAGCCCTGTGCAGGGGAGTACCCCCGCGTGCAGATGAGCCCTGTGCAGGGGAGCCCCCCCCCGCGTCTAGGGGAGCCCTGTGCAGGGAGTACCACCGTGTGCAGATGAGCCCTGTGCCGGGGAGCCCCCCCCCGCGTCTAGGAGAGCCCTGTGCTGGGGAGCCTCCCCGCGTCTAGGGGAGCCCTGTGCCGGGGAGCCTCCCCGCGTCTAGGGGAGCCCTGTGCCGGGGAGCCTCCCCTCGTCTAGGGGAGCCCTGTGCAGGGAGTACCACCGTGTGCAGATGAGCCCTGTGCCGGGGACCACCCCCCCCGCGTCTAGGGGAACCCTGTGCAGGTCAGCCCTGGGGGTCGGGAAGGAGCGGGGCGCGCAGCTGTGAGCTTTCCTCCAGCACCTTCCAGGCCCTGCTTGCTGTGCAGGTTCTCGCTGAGCACCTCCTGTCCCTAAAACCTGGAGCTGAGAATGAGGTGGGTTCTCAAGGAACGCGAACGCTTGAGGAAGTTCTCTGCAGAGCAATTGAGACTGTGAGGAAGGGGGAAACCTAATGGGGTGTTGGATGTAGCAGAGCATCCTGGAGAGGCGGAGGGTCTCGGTGCCAGGAGGAAACACCCTGTACAGTAGGATTGATTCGCAGGGGAAACGGAGTCCTATATCATGGAGAGGAAAGAAGCAGGCGCAAGGCAGCGTGTGTATACCTGATGCCTTTTCATGGGAAAAAATAAGAGTTTATAGTGAGTGAAATGATTGAACCCAAAGCAGCAGTGCTCCCTGGAGCTGCTGCGGGGGATTACACAGTTTTATTTTTGTATTTTTAGGCTTCACATTTTCCTAAATTTTATTCCTTGAGTCTCTATTTCTTTTGATTTTGGAAGAAATATTTTTACACACTGCCAAAGCATAATTCTCAAAATGTTACAAACATAGTTCTCACACTGATGGGGAAGCCGAGTCAGTTTACTTTGATCTCATGGATGGCTGACCCAGCAGGAAGACAAAGCCGGTCAGAACCAGTGAATGAAAGGAGTGCACAGACAAGCTCGTCCTGTTCAGCGGGGCACTGGTGAATACCTATAGTGCAATGAAACCACGGCCTTCACATTATCTCTTCTCCCTGGGCTGAGAGGAGGATTACAGCCCCTTACCAGTGTCATAGTCTAACCTCTCACTTCACTGACTGACATGGCCAGTCCCGGGAAACAGTAAGGGACAGTTATCTCTCCCACAGTCAGGTGATCCTCAGGGGGTTTGTTAAACAGTAACCCAGCATGACCTGAGAACCACGCAAACTTCCTTCATCTTTTTTACTTCATTTCCAAGTTTTGGATCAATTTTGGTAGTTAAATACAGAAATAGTGGTATCTGTAGCAATTTAGCACCCCATGAATTCATCAGTGGGAGTCAGGTGGAGCTCCAAGGGTCCTGGTGGCTGCAGAGTCCCATCCCTGGAGACACGGCCGCCGGGTCACTGCAGCTCTGATACACTCAGGAGTTCTTTAAAAAACGCCTGGTCCAATGCAATGCATCAGCTTAAACCACCAAATTTTATACAAGAAAGAAAGATGAGGTGTGTAGATAGATTTTTCCCAAAGACAGTGAAGGCCCACAGAGAGTTGGGGATGCGGCTCTGGGCTTCGGAGCCTTCCACGTGGAACGGGGGGCTGGGTGTGAGCTGCTGCCCCCCTCGTTACCCGGAGGGAGCAGTGACTTCCAGCTGTGACTGCCTGTGGACTTCAGGCCATATGAAGAAGCCCTCCAGTCTGGAGATTGGGCATGCAGCGGCAGAACAGCGGTGACCTGGTGTCCCCTGTGCCATCTAAGTTGGGGGGGGATGTGGTTGGGCTGACGGGCCAATGGGAGACAAAAGGAGAAATGGAAGTCTGCACCACCCTGTCCGCGCCGCTTTTCCAGAATGGGGCCTGGCCGATTTTGTGGGCGCATGGATTCAGGTAGCATTGTGACACTGTGGGAAGAGACAGCGGTGCCTCCTCAGGGCTCCGGGGGAGGCTGACTTGCTGCCCCGACTGGGTCCCTGCAGGTCCCTGTGACCCGAGGCCTGGCCTCCTTCACTTGGTGGTTCACCTCGCTGGAGCATCCCCGGCTGGGCGGTGCTGTTGGTCTCAGCAGACCCGAGACACCCACGGTGCCCGGTGCGGCCAGACCAGCACGGGCTTGCTCACAAACACCGGGCAGGCAGTTGTATAGGAGCACGTGAGATCAGGTTTGGAGCAGGGATCGGGATCAGGATGGGGAGCAGAAAGAGGGCTGTAGGTGAGTTGTCTCTGTTTCTGTGTCTGACCCTCACCTGTCTGCGGTTCTGTGTTTAGATCCAAAGCTATCTTCAAAAAGGTGGTCTCGAAGGCTCCCAGACCTGGCAGCCGGCCTCAGGCTGTGTTGTGGTGTACTTCAAAGGCAAGGGGCTTTTCCTGGATTTCTGAGCCCTTGCAACCAGTTGCCCATCACCCACGGGAAGTGCTTGTGCCGCCCATGACCGCCTTACATGGGCCTCCCTCCTGACCCCCGTTCCTCCCATCCTTGCCTCAGTGTCTCACTGTTAGGGAATCAAGCATGTAGTTCAGGAACATGTGGACCCAGGAAAGGACCTACGTGCTCAGGAGCCTGCGAGGCTGGCATGCGGTTCCCTGTCCTGTAATCATCTGGGAGGGTGCACGTGCCATCCTACGTGCTCAGGAGCCTGCGAGGCTGGCGTGCGGTTCCCTGTCCTGTAACCATCTGGGAGGGTGCACGTGCCATCCCCTCCCGGAGTGGCCGGACCCTGCCTGTCCCTGTGCTGCTTGGTGGGGAGCAGGGACGGCAGGAGGGGCAGGAAGAAAGAGGGACTCACAGCAGCCTGCTTTCAGGGTTTCTCTCCAGCAGGATAATCCAATTTTTTAAATTTTATCTGCTCACTTGTCAAACCACTGAGGCACACAGGAAGACCCTTACGTGCTGTCTTTCAGTTACGCTAGCTGGGTTTAGAAGAGGGAAGACACTAAACCATTCCACCTCCGATTCTGTGGTTTTTACAACCAGGTGGGGTCCGGAGATCATGTCAGTCCAGTGGCTCTGCACCTGCCTTAGGGCACCTGGCCATGTGCAAAGTGCCCAAGTGTGGCCATCATTGCAGGGCAGTAAAGGCAGAGTCTGGAGGTGGGCCCCGTCCCAGGCGTGTTCCGTAGGTAGGGAAGAAACTGACCAACAGCAAAGCATCTGCTGGTGATCTGCGTGCACCAGGGACCAGAGCTCCGAAGTCTCTGACAGGTGCCAATCCAGTCCGAAACAAGGGGGCTGAGCCTGGGCTTGGAAATTGGAAACGTTATAAAGACCAGATGACGGAGTTGAATGTGCCTGGCACATAATAGGTGCTTCGTATTGGTAAGCACTGTCCTACTACCCTGCGCTTCTGTGTATTTTTTATTCTCATCAGAAACAAGCCCACGGTGGTTATGAAACGTTTTTTCTTAGCTCCTAAGTAGTGGAACCAAGATTAGAACCCACTGTTCTTGCTCCTTTGGCCCTGGAGTCCCTCAGTCCTGACCCGGACCTCCCCAGGTAGCACCTGTACTGGCCAGTGAGTCCAGAGTCATGGGGACCCTCCCATTTTAAGGCCGAGGTGCCACAGAAGTTAGGTGACTTGGCTAAGTGCAGATTGCTGCATTCGTGGCAGAATGGGAACTGTGACCCCGATCTCTGACCGACTTGTGGGAAAGTACAAGAAGAAATCTTAGGAGGAGTCTGTATTTTCACAGAGTTTGCAGTTTAGTGCAGGCTAACACTTTTCATGGTGACTGGGAAGTTCGTGGTGGTGAGGCTTCCTTCTCCCGAACCCTGGATTCTTTGCCGGAAGTTGCTCCGCACCTGTAAACTTCATAGTCCCCCACCCTCATGGGTTAGAAGGTGACTTGCTGCAGAACCAGATTGTTCTGGGTCCTTTTATGAGGTAGGTGCAGCCAAGAGAACACAGAGCAGAGGCTCAGGAAAACCAAGGTCATTATAGTCATGGGTCCTAGAGACAGAAGGCACGCCATGCCACCCCATGCTGGGCCACCCGGGGAAGCACCAGGTCAGGAGGCAGGGGAAGATTTAGACCATGGCATTTGTTGGGGTTTCCATGGGATAGGCAGGCAGGACAGGGTCAATGATTCAGGACTGGCTACTTTGAACAATTTTGGTGGGCTTTGGGCAATGGGGGTGGCACCAGGCCCTGGAATGATCAAGACAGGAATGTGGCTCCTGGGTGTGGTTACAGTGGGGGAGGCGGGGCTCTGATTGGTTAGTTCCCTGTTTTGCTATCTTGTAAGAGTGGGCCTGGCCCTGAGCGGGCAGTCTCCCCAGCCAGGAAGGTTTTAAGATGTCAGAACATACGGCGGTAGAAACATACACACACTTGTGCACAGATTCCCAGAGCCGAGCGCTCCTGCCAGCCTCTCCTCTGGTGTTAGGTCTGTGTGCACGTGTACGTGTTTTGGGATGCATGAGGAAGAGAGACCATGCCCATGAACCCATCAGAGCAGCCAGCTGGACACCTTCAGTCCATCCAATACAAAGCACTCCTGGGCACGTGCCCTGGGGCAGACCCAGAGCTCTGGGTAGAAAGTGTGCGATTGAGCGTGGTCTCGTCTTTTCTCCCTGAGTCAGATTCCTACTCACAGAGAGCTAGTCTACTTTAGAGGTCGTGTTCACCAAGAAATAGGAAAACACTTCTATGATTTTGGCCCTCGATTATAGGACCATTATCAAATCCAAGGGTGCAGTGGTTAGAAATGTTTCCTTTGTAGTTTGGGTTAAATGAGCTAGTACTTTCTGCATCCTGACCAGTCATAGCGACCGTCTGGGCAGAAGAGCTGTTCTGCTGCTTTTCGCTGAATATTCACAGACTGACAGCTGGTTTAGTGCTTGTGGCTCTAGGCTTTGGTCTCATAGGCCACAGCTCCGCTCGATGTAGTGCTCTCCCCAAGGACGGAGAGTCTTAGCTGTGCTGGGGGTCCCCTCCCTGAAAGTCTGACATAGGGAGCTTCAGACATCCCTGCCTGTTTGGAAGACTTGAGACTCTGCTGTTTGCGTAAATTTGACCACGTGAGCATAATTTGAAATCTGGGCCTATGTTCAACGAGTGTTTCCTGAACGTGTCCTCTGTGCCTGGTACTGTATCAGGCAGTGGGGGTGCAGTGATGGACAGGTGGGCATGGCCCCTGGCCTCAGTGAGCTGCTGGTCTAGGGGAGATTAAGGGTTCCAGCAGCAGCAGCAGTCAGAGCGCGTGTCTAAATACGACAGTGGCAGGAACAGAAGGTGTGTTGTCCGTGGCACTTGCTCTGGTCTGAGTGGGCTTCTGGAGGAAACGGCACGGATGCCAAGATCTGAAAGCTAAGAGTGGCTAACAGCTGGGGCAGGTGCACGAACTCTTAGGTAGAGGACCCAGGAGGAGCAGCAGCCCAGAGGTAATAATGGAGATGGGTTTCCAAGGAACTGGAAGGCTCAGTAGGGATGGAGCAGGGTGCAGGGCAGGTTGGGGTCTGGTCCTGAGAGCATGAGGCTCAGACTTAAATGGGGCAGGAGCACAGACCTGTACGACGTTCTGGGGGTAACAACAGTCCGTTCTGTCCTGCTAACTAGTATAACCCGCACGGCAACCGTCTTCTAACGCAGAGGCAGGAAATCAGATTTGACATTCATTCCTCGTGATCTCCACGTTTGTCGAACCTACGTGGGAATAGGAAGTGGGGTGGTTGTGAAAAGAAGAAATAGTTTATATTTCTGGGCAATGAAAGAATGACCTTCTGTTTTTACATCCTTACAGAGAAAAGTCATTGGCTTATTTCAATTGAACTTATTTTTCAAATAGGTAATTGTGTTCATAATGTTTTCTCGGCCCACGGGCAGCCATTGGTAGTAGGAGAACAGGAGTTTTGGAAACAGGGCGGTGATAAACTCTACCCACGGCCCTCGGGTTACGTGCTCTGTTTATGTTTTTATGTATGTAGTGTACGAGATCGTTTTCATGGGCGGAAGTAGAATTACTTGAAGTTGAGAGCTCGAGAAGGCCCCGACAATGATCTAGTCCAGGGGTGGGAACTTAGCACAGAGCTGTGGGGGGCAGTAATTCCCGCTGTCCTTCCCGCTGTCTGTGGATGGGCATGCACGGCTGGTCTTGCCCCACTCCGATCCAGGCCCCGTGCGTGCTTCCGATGGGGGACTGAGGACGGACGTCACGCTGCATGGCAGGGTAGCAGACGCAAATTGGGGACTCAGGTGATTATAAGGCCCTGACGGCGACAGGTGAGGCGCGTCCTCATGCTGCACCGTGCGAACACCGGTGCTGGACGTGGCTGAGTCTGGCACGTGGCTGCCGCCTCTGCTGCGCACCGTGGCTGTTTCTGTGTGCGGAGACCGAGCCGCGGACGGTCTGAAGCCAACATGCGAGACGCAGGGCTGTGGCGGGCCTGTGGCGCATGGCTGTGGCCCTCCAGACTGTGGACGACCAGGCCAGTGTTCCTGTCTCGGGTTCCGGGCCGAGAAGCTGCCAGTGCAGACGGCCGTGTGATTATCCGAAGGCGGGTCACCCTGTGGAGCGTGTGCACAGCGTGACTCCCCGGTGGCCCTGCGGTGGAGTCTGGGATGGCGTGTCCTGTCAGCTCCGTCCACTCCTGGGTCCTCTCCTGGCCTTGTCCTGGGCCACCGATGGGTGTTTTCTTGCTGTGTCTATGTACCTTCAAATACGGTGAAGAAGTTTTAGAAATCCTTTTTATGGTAGCTTGTCTGTCCTGCTGGAGCAGGGCTGTGGGCTCGCGCCTGCTTCGGCCCCGTGAGGTGACCTGTCTGTCCTTTCTTGCAGGTTGCACACGGGTACATGCAGACCGCAGAGGCACCTGCACCGACTTTGCATTCTTGGACAAGGTGCGGCGTGGCCTGGGACGCTGTCGTAGGCTCAGCTGAGGACGATGACGCCTGTGAGCGATGGAGGAACGTCAGAGAGCATCTTCGACATGGATTACACGTCCTGGAAGATCCGCTCCACGCTGGCGGTTGCTGGCTTCGTCTTCTACCTGGGCGTCTTTGTGGTCTGCCACCAGCTGTCGTCCTCCCTCAATGCCACGTACCGCTCTCTGGTGGCCAGAGAGAAGGTCTTCTGGAACCTGGCGGCCACGCGCGCCGTGTTTGGTGTTCAGAGCACTGCTGCGGGTCTGTGGGCCCTGCTGGCGGACCCCGTGCTGCAAGCCGACAAGGCGCGTGGGCAGCGGAACTGGTGCTGGTTCCACATCGCCACGGCGACTGGATTCTTTTTCTTTGAAAACGTAGCGGTGCACCTGTCCAACGCGCTCTTCCGCACGTTCGACTTGTTCTTGGTTGTCCACCATCTCTTTGCCTTTCTTGGCTTTCTTGGCTCGGTGGTCAACCTGGACGCTGGCCACTATCTGGCCATGACCACACTGCTCCTGGAGGCCAGCACCCCCTTCACCTGCATTTCCTGGATGCTCTTGAAGGTGAGTGTTTCCGGCGGGACGCAGGGGGCCTTTGCTGTCTCTGCCCTCGTCAGCAGCGGCTGGGGAGCCGGGTCGAGCACCTGTCCCGTCTCGTGCCTAGACGACTGCTCCTTAGGCACTGTGCTCTGCGGTCACCGCAGACTAAATCACAGCGTGCGGAGTCCATGAGGAACTCCTCCTAGTTGAATTCCATGTCCCTAATCGTGA
This sequence comes from Ailuropoda melanoleuca, assembly GCF_002007445.2. Lineage (NCBI taxonomy): Eukaryota > Metazoa > Chordata > Mammalia > Carnivora > Ursidae > Ailuropoda > Ailuropoda melanoleuca. Next base: position 510,419 of record NW_023232948.1, read on the forward strand.
ATCTCTTAGGCTTCGAGCTCCACAGCAAAACAAGACTCCCTGCATCTTAGGACTTAGTCGATAGGATTTTGTAAGCTCGAGAAAACATGATTTTTTCTCTCTTTCTTTCAAATGCTTGGGAAAAAAATCCAATAGTATATATGTATACACATATCTTTTTAAAATTTTTATTTCATCTTATTTTAACACTTACCGTGAGATCCACCCTCTTCATGAGTTTTTATGTGGGCAAGATGTTCCTGCGGACAGCAGGCGCGGCGGCATAGGGCAGCGCCCTCGAATTTGCTCTCCGTGCTTGCTGAAGCTTTGCCTGCTGATGAGTTTCTCCCTCTGGCCCCAGCAGCCACACTCCATGCTGCGCTGTGAGTTTGACTGTTTTAGATACATAGGTGGAGGCAGGCCATGTCTGTCTTTCTGCCACCGGCATGTTCCTCTGAGCGTCATGTCCGCAGGGTTCACGCACGTGGCCCACCGCAGAATCCCCTTTCAGACGGACGGGTTTTGTGTGGTTTGTGGGCACCACGCTGTGTCCGTGCGTCCGCCGTGGGCATCCAGGTCGTGGGCACATCATAGCCACTGCCAATAGCGCTGCAGTGAGCATGGGAGGCGCTCACAGCTCTTCGAGGTCCTGATTTCCATTATTTTGGACCAGTGTTCAGAAGTGGGCTGACCGGATGGTTTGGCAGTTCTGTTCTAGAAGAGAAAACCTCGATGCTGGTCTGCACTGCGGCTGCCCCGGCTCCCGTTCCTGTGACACTGCGCCAGAGTCCCGGGGTCTTCTCATGCTCGCCCACCCTGGTCTCCTGTGTTGCTGACTCTGGCCATCGTGACTGTGTGCGGTGGCCTCACGGTGGATTTAGTTTGCTTCTCCCTGGCGATCAGTGAGCTTAGACGCTTTTCATTCAGCTGTGGACCGTGTATGTGTCTTCTCTGGAAAACTGTTCTCAGCCCTGCACCGTTTCGAATCAGAGTTTTGTTTCCACTTTGCATGTAGTTCCTTATCTGTTGGAGGGTAGCCTGTCCCTGGTCACATGCTCTGCAGGCACCTTCCCCCCACTGTGGGGCTTGTGTCCGCGTCACGCCGTCCCAGTTGTTTATCTCCGTTGCCTGCGCTCTTGGCGTCGTAGCTGGGCCATCGTGGCCAAGACCAGCGTCGTGAAGCTTTTCCCCGTGTTTTCTTCCAGGAGTACTAGTTTTCGGTCTTCCGTGTGAGCCTTCAACCCATTCCAACTGTTGTGTCTGGTGTAGGAGCGTGGTCCGGTCAGCACCCGTCGGAGGGATGGTCCTTACCTCGTAGTAGGTTCTTTGCCCCTTTGCAGTCAACAAGTTGAGCGTCCATGGTGGGTTTCCTTCTGGGCTGTGGGCCCTGTGCCCCCGGACTCCATGTCCACCTTCCGCCAGTGCCCTAAGGTTCTGAGTAGTTCTGTAATATAGTTTGAAGTCAGGAAGTGTGGTGCCTCCACGCGCTCTTCTTCCCCAAGGTTCAGATGACTGTCTGTGGTCTTCTGTGGTTTCCTGTGAATTTTAGAATGGTTTCTCCTATTTCTGTCAAGAGTGCCATTGCCATTTTGGTAGGGACAGCATTGAACTGGAGATCATGTTGGCAAACCTTTCTAGTGAAATTTTCAGTTCCTTTACTGTGTTCTCAGCTCCTTGATTTCCTTTTGGGACTTTTTTTTTTTTTTTTTAAACATTTTCTGTCTCTTGAAGTTCTCATTTTGTTTATGCCTTATTCTTGAGACTTTAGTGACTTGCGTCTTCAGGACAGTTGCCCGTCCTTCTCTGTCATGTAAGTCTTTTAACCCCAGTTCCTTAGGGTCTGCTTTTGAAGACTGACCTTGAGAACACCTTTGCCCAAGTCTGTTGCTGTCTGTGCATCAGACAAAGCAGGCACCTCGCCCAGGCTCCACATGGTGTCCTCAGGCAGGAGCCGACCCCTCTTGTCAGCCTGGCCAGAGATTCTGGGGGGCTCTGCTGGCTCTGTCCCTCCCCAGGGGAAAGTGGGCTGCTGTGTGGTCTGCTCCCTCCATGCGGAGCTGGAGTCAGGGACAGAAGCTATGGGGTCTGCCAGCCCAGCCACCGCCTCTCTTCCCGTGGGGCAGGGCAGCCAGACTCTGCCGGACCCGTCAGAACTCCAGGACCAACCACACCGAGGCCAGTCCTTCATGAGCCCCTCAGAAAAGTTGGGGTGCTGGACATGTGCACCAGCTCCTCCCTTCTCTGGGGTCTCCCCCTGACCCTGTGGTGCCAGAGGGTCCTTCCCTGCCGTGGCGAGGGTGGCTCGCATTCCCCCACATGCAAGATTCTCTGCGTTAGTTTCTGATTTCTCACAAAGGGGCTTTGTGTGTGCCTTGTGCTGAATCCGGGTGTTTGCGGGGAGGGTGGGTCCGGCTTCCTACCCCTGTCCTCTGATGTTTGTCGTAGCTCGCGTTGTTTTCTTATGCCCGTGTTTCTGAATAAGGTTGTTTTACTACCAATCAGAGGTGTCGGGACCTAGCATCATCATTTGTGTAGCAGTTGTTTCCTTTTTGTTTTCAAAAGTGTATTTTTAGAAGCTGTATGTCTTCTGGATACAAACTTGATTCTCATTTTGATATCAAAATGTTCAGGTGAGATTCTTGAGAATTCTATCTGGAGCACAGATGTCTTGCCGTCTTTCATGGCTCACTGTTCGCAGGATGTTTTATGAGAAACATGAAATACTGCTTTTTGTTTCGTCTGTGGCTGATGCAGTCACCACAAGTGGGTCATGTTCCCGAGCGCTTCTGTAACGCCGTGGTAAGATTCGGGAGAAAATCAAGAAGCAGGAAGAATCATCAGTGCCTTCAGGTCCCCTGGGGTAGGCAGTGTGGGAACATCGGAGTGAATTACCAGTGTCCGCGGGGCAGACCGTTCCCATGTAGCAGCAGTGATTTGGGGAAGGTTGGAAATCATTAATGGAGTGGAGGAGTCAAGCCAGCCAACCTCTGACCATCGAGGCTGCTGGTCCAGCAGTGGGTCATTTTGGTAAGAGGCCGCGACTTGGGAGCCATCAGCGTTTGTGCGCCTGCCCGTACTGCTCACGCCCTGCAGCTGCTCAGTCCTCTCCTTGTGGGTGTCCTCTCCACAGAGAGGGGCTTCCCAAGGGCGGAGAGCAGGGGCTGAGACTTCCCTGTGTTCTCTGGCATCGAGCACAGCACCAACATTGTGGTTGGCTGTGGATGGAGGGTGTGCTGGACGGTCAGGCTGTGGTCCAGCGGCCCTGTCCCATCTGCTCCCCGGACAGAGGAGCCCGCTCACCTGGGTGGGCTGGACCGCTGTGGTCAGCAGGGACCTACCCCAGACCTACAAGACAGACATGCCTGGGATGTAATTCACATGTTTGAGAAAATAGATGATTCGTTATCTGGATTTTTTATTTTTTTGTAGGTACTTCTTAAAAAAAAGAAAGAAAATCTTCCTCTTTCCAGCCCATAAGGTGATCAATGTTCAGTGGTCTCATGTGTATTTCTCAGACCTGTCTGTACACCGCCTGGGGCCAGACGTGGCCACCAGCCTCCCGCGGACTCACCTGCTCCGAGTGGGGGGAGCAGGGCCGGCGGGGAGGTCCAGCGCCTGGTCCCTGCATCCTCAGGACACGGGCGGACTCTAGCGGTGGGTATGCCTGGGACAGAGACTCGGTTTTGGATTTTGCTGCTATTGCTACAGTTTGCTGGGTGCTGCCTGTGCAGAACGGAAGAAGGGATCTCTGTGTCTTCACTTCTTAACACCCTCATGAAACTGACTCTGCCAAACCAGTGGACCCCTATGGCAGAACTGTACCCCAAGTTAAGGTGGCTTAGGTCAGTTATTCTAGATGTTTCACTTCTTGTTGTAGTTCACATATACTAAACGTAAGTAAATGCTGCCTACAGTATTGAAATCCTTTTCAGCTTTTACCCTAGCTGCCAAAGTCATGCATGGTTGGGCATCCGGATTCAAGGATCTGCCAGACCATTCAGGTCTGATTTGTTGAGAGAGCAAAGGATGTACATCAAGACAGCAAACATCACCGTAATTTAAGACGGGCTCTGCCTCCACCAGTGGCTTGTTCTTAGCATTTCCTTCTCGACTGATTCCGAAATGTTAGAGTTAATAAACGAATTGCCCAGAACTCGAACCTCTGGATAAAATTCACCCACAAACGACTAGCCCGTAGTGTGAATGAGGGCATGTCAGTTTCCACACACGTGTGCCGTGCAGTGCTAGCCCCGGGAGCCAGAGCTGCACAAAGCGGTCTCTGTACGTGCTGTCACCGACTTTGTCCCTGTCCCTGCTCAGAGCACTTGGTGACACTGGACACGAGGTGACGGTGCCCAACTTACGCCAAAGAATGCTCAGTTCTCAAGCTTTGAGCTTTCTGAACTTAACATAATTACTATAAAAGTTCATATTTGTGATATGAAAATTAATAATTTTAAAAGGCCACTTTTAGCAATGAGGAGAATAATGGAGAAGAGCCCTTTGTTCTGTGAATTTTGGGGGGAATGGCAAAGTGGGATGGAGTCCATGTCACTAAGTGTGATGGAGTGGCGATGGGGAGGCGGCCTTGAGGTGTGCCCTGCCCCTGTGTCCTCCACAGTTTGTATGCGAAGCCTAACGCTCTTCCACAGGAGCGATCTGACATTGGAAACATCAAACCTTCCGTGTTTCTGTGCTTGAGAAATGTGCGCTTGTGGCCTCCTTGTACGGTCCCACAGAAGATACATGCTCTCATGAGTAGTAATCGAGCACTCTGCCAGCTGTAGGCAGGGGCTGGGCAGGAAACATGGATGATGCACCGAGCTCTGGAGGTGGAGTCCGTGCGGGGCAGACGTGTGCTTTGTTCCCTTGGGAAACAGTGTGGCCAAGTCTAGAGGAGCTCGCACGAGGGAGCAGAGCCCATGCAGCTGGGACCGGGTGTCCCCACCTGTGTGCGTCCAGGCTGCACCCAGTGCTGCCAGTGGGTGTCGGAGGAAGGCACTGAACAGCGCACCTGTGCCAATGCTAAGTGCTGTCCATCGCCGCCTCTGCACCTGGTGATGGGGCTGCTTGGCAAGGGCCACAGGGTTTCTCACCAGACTGGGGCACGCCGGAGTGCTAGGGCCCCTGGTTCCTGCTGATGGAGGGCTGACTGTGGTCCTGGCTTCTCCTTCAGACAGGAGCCTCCGAGAACTGTAGCCTCGCCTTCTGATTTTACAAAAATGTTATCAGACACGTTTGGTTTTATCCTCCTGTCACGTGGCCATCAGGACTGAAGAACACAGATCTCCTGGTCTCAGCTTCTCCCCCGTCCTTTTATGTGGCGGTGCTGTGCTTGTTTCAGATTTGTGCCTTGGCTGTCACTCCTGTGTGTTTACTGCTCTAGCAGAGCGGGGTCCACGGGAAGCATGTGGCTACGGTCCACCTTGAGTGGCACCAAACACAGGGTTGGAGCAAATGAGGTGCTTGCTGAGTCTGAAAAGCTGCCCGTGAGGTCTGGAGGTGGTGTGTTCTGCGAGCACAGCAGTGTCCATCCCTGTAGACTCCGCTAGGGAGGCTGCCTGCTGGAGGCTAGAGGTACAGCAGCCCCGAGAACCCATGTGCTCAGAAAGGCAGCATGCTGTTAGAGCCTTCACGGGGCTTTCCGTGGGCCCTTCCATCGCCTCGCTTCACGTCCACGCTCGTTAATCGAGCTGGAGTGTGTCGTGTTCAAACTCTGCCAGAATAAATAGGATGCTTCTCTGGGGTGTTACCTACACTAACTGAATTATCAGTAGACTAGTAAAAAGCATGCATGGGTATGCGTGCTCTCAAAGTACTAGATAATGTTGAGTTTTTGTGCAGTTATTTTTGGGTAAGTTCACAGTATTTCAGACAACAAGGAAGTTCCTTGTTTTTCTTAGTTTATTTTTCCTGAGTCATCAGTTCCATGGATTCTTGTTTTCCTGCGTCAGAGCTGTGTGGATGTGTTTTCATGCCATGAGAGATTAGGATTCCTTCCTTATTGTTTAAAAGCATGCTCTCAGGAGTTGGTTTGCTGAGTCCCCTTCAGGGCTCCGCAGACATAGCTCAAGTAAAGCCGTGCCCTTTCCTGAGGTCGTGTTCTGCTGCTCACAGTTCCCTTATGTAAAAGCAGGACCCCACCCCCACTCTGGGGCGGGCACCTGCGGCATGGATTCCTGAGGAAGATTTTCTAGCTTGGGCTCAGCAGAGACAAGGTTGGAGAGGCTGGTGTGTGGAAGGTCTGAAGGTGCTGGAACGTCCCAATGCTGACTGTCCCGGTGCCAGCGAGGTCCCACCTTGGTGTCCACGATCTGATGGACCACCTTCAAGTTCTCTGTTCAGTTTGGGCCACAACTCTCAGAAATTAGTTTAATGTAAATTTAGAGTTGTTTTAAGGAAAGTCCGTGTCTGCCTGTGTCCATGGGCTCTTGGGGTAAAAGTATCGAAACCCAAAGCAGGAAACATGTGTCATCCTCAGTGTCTCTCCTCTCGGAGATTCTTGTCCCAGGGCTGCGGTATGTGTGAGCTCAAGGTTAAACGTGAACATTGGAGTGAGATTGAAGAGAAGATTGCATTTTGCTAATGGGAGAAACAGTCGGAAGGAGCAGAAGGGACGGGTGAGGAGGGGGCCACGCCGCCCGTGCAGGCGCTCAGTCAGCAGGTGGCTCCTTCCACGGAGAAGTCTCAGGGCAAGGAGAACGCGCGTGCCTTTGCGGGGTTGTGTTGGGCTGGTGGCCCCCTTGAGAGCGCGAGTGCGTGTGGCTGGCCGTGCACTGACCCGGCTTCTGTTCTGCCCGCAGGCCGGCTGGTCCGACTCCCTGTTCTGGAAGCTGAACCAGTGGCTGATGATTCACATGTTCCACTGCCGCATGGTGCTGACCTACCACATGTGGTGGGTGTGCTTCTGGCACTGGGACGGGCTGCTCCGCAGCCTCTACCCGCCGCACCTGGTGCTCTTCCTCGTCGGACTGAGCCTCCTCACACTCGTCATCAATCCCTACTGGACCCACAAGAAGACGCAGCAGCTGCTCCATCCGGTGGATTGGAACTTCGCGCAGCCGGCGCCCAGAAGCAGCCGGCCCGCCGGGGCCAACGGCCAGGTGCCGCCGAAGAAGGGGCAGTAGCCGCTGGGGCCCGGACTGCAGCGCGCAGCGGCTCCTGCCTGGGCTCCGCCGGCGTCCCCTGCACAGGCTCACGTAGACACGGGCTCCATGTCTAGCGCTCTTTCCAACTCAGACCAGCTGTGGCGGTTGTGTTAATTTCCACGTAACCACAAAGTGTTTCTAAAGCCTTGGTTTGTCTCTGGGGGTGGATTTTTGCCGTCATAACTCTGTTGTGTGTTAGGGTTTGTTCCTGCACGCCTACCTGTGTGGGGCCCTGATCAGCACCAAGGAGGGGATTGGTGGTGGAGGCTGGGCCACCTGTCCGGGAGGAGGGGAGTGTCCTGTCCGGAAGTGCCTGACGTGGCGCTGTGGCCACCAGCATGGTCTTTCTGGTCACACGGTCAACGTGTCGTGTGTCCTCTCCGGTCGTGGTGTCCTGCTGAGTTGGAGAGAACTGCCCAAGCTGGAAGGGTGTCCCGTTCGTGCCCCTCATTAGAGTGTCCTGTATGAAGCCTGGAGCCCGCTGCACAGTGGTGTGTCCATTGGGTGGCGAGGGCACGTGGAGACCGTGGGCAAGAGCCACTGCCTGGGACCAGACCCAGCCTGACTGGAGCATGCACGACAGCGAGGCCTGTGAGGCTGGTAGGTCAGGGGATATGTAGGAAAATAAGAAGTACGTATTCATACTCTATGGCTCACTGAGCAAAATAAGGGAGATGTTTGGTAATCGGATCTGTCTGGACTGTAGAACCATTTTGAATAGACTGAGTTGCCAGTGGACTTCCCATCCAGACCCTTGTTCCATGGCTGGTGTTTCTGTGGGTGTCAGGGCCGGGCAGCAGTCGCTTTGCCCTGCACACCGTGGGGCCAGACGGCAGGATCCGTGGTCCCGGCTCGCTCTGCAGCAGCCCTTGCTGGGCGCTTGGCGGTGCATCCAAGGTGGTCGCTTTCGCCACGCCGTGCCCAGTGGAAGTCACAGCAGCCTGACACGTGTGCCAGAAGACCCGGGCACCCCCACTTCCGAAATCTCACTGTGGCCTCTCCGCCTTTACCAGAGACCTGCGTCCCCGCAGCACTGCCTCCTTCTGGGAAGGGAGGGCCCCCAGTGGGTTTCTGTCAGGCAGCAAAAACAGGCACAGAGTAGGTCTGCAAAGTGTTGCAGTGCAAACTTTAGGAAAGTGGGGGTCATTTCAGCTCACAACATGTGGGCTGCGGGGGAGACCTGCACACACCTTTTATTCTGGCCATGACCGTGCAATAAAATTTAAGTTTATTTTTTACCAAAAGCCCCTTTGACGTGTTTGCAAACAACACGTGTTTATTGGTCGTGGAAACACCTGACCTGCGCTCATCCTGGGACACAGAGCTTGCAGTATGTGTCCTCAGTGCTGCTGCTGCGACTTACAGATTGTGCTTAGGTCAAGATGTGCAATACCTATTTATTTCCTTGTAGGAAGTGACTTAGTTCTCAATTCCCAGCACGCTGCGTCCCTGCAAGGACTGCTAATGGAAGACTTCCTGGCTCCCTGCTGCCCACGGTCACACCCAGTCTCGTGGAACAGACATGGCTGGTGTTTTCTGCTGGGACAGAAATATAATAAAGTAACTTATGTTTATGGACCCAAACGGATGTCAGTTCTTGTCTCTCGATACTGTTTGTATCAGTGCAAGTCTTCTGTGTCTTGGAGATACAGACTCAAAATTCGAGTTAAGGTATGAAGCAGTTAGCTTCATTTCTTTTGTATGATTTTATTTATTTATTTGACAGAGAGAGAGAGAGCACAAGCAGGGGGAGCAGCAGAGGGAGAGGGAGAAGCAGGCTCCCCACTGAGTAGAGAGCCTGACGTGGGGTTCAATCCCAGGACCCTGAGATGATGACCTGAGCTGAAGGCAGACACTTCACCAACTGAGCCACCCAGGCGCCCCAGCTTAATTTTTGTCTGACCTACAGGAGGACTTGGACCTTCCCTGAGTTCAGCCTCGACACCCTGCGTCTTCACAGAGATGCGGTTCTCCTGCGGGGATCGGAGATGCCGGAGAACACATGAGCTTGCCCCCCCCCGCCACGCACACGTTAGCGCTCCCTCTGACCAGGGACTTCCCGTGAGGAACACAAAAGCAAGCCTGTCTGTGTAGAAAAAGGCTTTTTGAACCCTTTTGATCCAGGACCCACGTGCCTTTATTGTCCTGGGACTGGTAGCACCTTCCAGATTGTACGGCGCTTCCCGGGCTCTGCACCAGGCCTAGGTCACCCCGCGCCAGCCGTGTGCGTGGGTGAGGCTGCCGAGGGGAGAGGCCCCTGCAGCCGGCTGCGCAGAGCCGGGGCGGCCGGTGTGACTCACGCGTCGTCCACGGAGGGGGAGGGCAGGCGCTGAGCTGGAAAGCGCACACAGCAGCCAGGAGTTCTGGAATCTCGAGAAATGGGAGGATCTGGCAACCTCAGCCTGGACTGTGCTGTTACAGGTGTCTGAGGCGGGAGCCTGCTGTGCCCTTGGCGAGGACACCGCTCTCCAGCGTGGCCTCGACGTGGAGGTTACAAATCATTGATGATCGCTAGCCCTGCACCTTCTCTTTATAGCCATCCTGTGTTTTTCAAAATGAGGAAACAAACCAGGTGAAGGGGCCCTTGCTCGTTTGCGTTCCTGAGCGCCCTGAGGCAGGGAGGCTGTGCCCCTGCCCCCTGTCTCTCTCCCCATGGACCCCAGGATTCCCTCAGAGTGCCCCGCATGCCCCATAGGCAGCTAACAGCCACGGGTCTGTGCCGCCGGGCTCTGCTGGGCGCTGTACTAGGTAACCCATAGTTCCTCACTGTTCGCATGAATGACTCTGAAGGAAGCACGGTTCACTCCACTTACTTGGGAACCTGACCTGCTGGTGTTAGACGTGGCTGGGACACAGCCACGCATACACGTGCGCTTACTCCTCTGGTGTCAGAGCTGAGGCTCGTAAACGTGCACTCAGCTCAGGATGGAGGAGGATCCCTGGCTGGTCCTTGCCAGCTGANTGTTAGACGTGGCTGGGACACAGCCACGCATACATGTGCGCTTACTCCTCTGGTGTCAGAGCTGAGGCTCGTAAACGTGCACTCAGCTCAGGATGGAGGAGGATCCCTGGCTGGTCCTTGCCAGCTGACTTAGCAACAGCCCGGGTTCACAGACGATCACGTTGGTGACAGCGGGGTCTGTGTCCGTCCGTCCACGTACCCGCAGTGCCTGGCGTGGGACGGCTGCCCCGCAACAGTGAGTGAGGGAGTGAGCAGACACGGGACCCTGAGGGGGCCATCGAGAAGGTCCCGCCGGTGAGCAGGTACTCACACACGTGCTGACGGATCGTTCCAGACGAGGCGGGGTGGAGACGTGGCGAGCAGCGTCAGCCTTGCTCAAGGGCGCCTGGCAAGGCCAGTGGCCGTGGGGGACATTCTTGGTGGGGAACTGGAGTCACCGAAGGGGGCTGAGCTGTGGGAGGGTCTCGTGCCTCCGGAGCCCCTGGAGGCGGGGTCTGCGAGCCCTCTCTGCCTCGTGGGTGTTGGCATCAAGGTGTGTGCAGATGGCATGATGGTACACCCAAGTAGCGTTAAGTGTGTCTAAGTGTTCTGCCCGGCAACCAGCCTTCCCTTTAGCCCATCCTGTGAACTCTCGTATGGATGCAAGCGAAGCGGAGAAGCCTGCCTTGTTCTGCCCTCATGCAGTTGGACTGTGGAGATGTCACCTGACTTGCCGGTCCCTTGTCAGGTGTCCCCTGTGCCTGTGGGTCCCGTACTGCTCAGGCTGGCACGGACTCGGCACCAGTTAGAAGTCCTGACAGATGCATGGGCCCCCCGACTCCGTGCTTCAGCAAGAAGGACCAGGAGCCCCTCACCCAGGACGAGGTGTAGGGGCGAGTGGGGTGACCTTGAGCCGGAGGGCTGCCCCTTGTGTCACGATCAGAGCACCTCTGTGCTCAGGGCCCCCAAACCAGGTGCTTGCTTTATGCCTGCACCGTGCTATCCCTTCCCAGCTGAGTTCCCGTGAGCTCGCAGGACGGGTGGAGGGCAGGTGCGGGCTCTGGAAGGTCTCCATGCAGCGGACGCGGCTGCAGGAGCGCGGAGCCCACGCACACGAGCCAGTGCCACCGCCACCGCCAGACTGATGTCCAGGAGCGAGGGTTTCAACCCTCCTAGAGGTAACCAAACACAAACAACACGCAAGCTGTCACTTCACCTCCACGTTTACTAAGTTTGCTTTGCTCCAACAGGAGAGCTTACCAATCACTAATTCTTTTTAAATAGCTCTTCCCCTTTGTCAGTAACTAGAATATACTCCAGTACGTGTTGTCTTGCCTGATCTTGTCTAGAATACAGTCATGGGAGGAATCCGGAATCTGTTTTCTTTCTTCTAATGACACGGAACACAGAATGTTCTGGAATTGACTCCAGAGTATCCAGAGCCTGGTAGTCCCCTTTCAGGATGGCCCGAGCGCCAGCGTAGAGAAGGGGACAGAAACCACACCCTTCCTTCTGCAGATGGCCAGGAGCCCAGAGCCCGGCACTTGGCTTCACAGCGACACCGTCCCATGTGACAGAACTCGCCTCCACATTGGGAGCCCCGCAAGGGGAGTTGAAGCCTTTTGTCACTGTGCATCTTCCCTTCAGCTTCTTGCTACTCGGTACTTGGCAGTGTTGCACTCCTCGCCCTCCCCTGGTGAGGGTAGGAGGGCTCTACCAGACTTGGGCTCAGCCAGCACCACGACCTTGGCCTCCCCACTTCCTGGCCCATGATAACCTGTTAGGGCAGCCAGAACTGACGGGGGCCCTTGGGTTTCCTGTTCTTTCAGTGTTTTCTGCCTACAGCCCCAAAGCAGCCAAAGGATTCCAAAAGTTAACCCAGAGTTAGAATCCTTCATTTTTTAAATGTCAGCACCTTCAATCTCCAAATTCCCTGTTGACATTTCAAACAGAAAACATTTACTGGTACCTTGTAACTTTCTCAGTTGCAAAGATCTTTAAAAGGCAAAACCACCAGAGTGAGATGGCACATTTGAGCCACAGTGTCTTTGGTTTATATTGAGTTAACCCTCGAGACTTTCCCAAGAAATTCCCGAGCCCGTTTGGCCCACCCCAGAGATTTTATTTCCACCCAGAGCAAACCCAGAGCCCAGACAACTGGGGCCACAGAAGCTTTCCATGTGGGTAGCCAAGTTTAGGCAGTGGGAGGCACACCATGCCGGGACTCCCATTTTATATCTGTGTGCATGAGTATCTCAGATATAAAACATGCAGATACTTAAAAATAAAGCTCAGAAACATAGCTCCCTCATCAGAAGTGATTTTCCGCATTTTAATTTGGAGCCAGTTACAGGGATGATGGTTGGCCACGGACCTCAGTCAGTGCATTTCCTTCCCAGATGAAGACAGGCCCCGAGAGCAGACACCCTACACCCCTTTCCTGCCTCCTGTTGGCCTGAGGTGCAGTCGTGGTCCTCATCACAGAGGGGACAGGCACGCACGAGGACCAGGGACGGCGGGGCACACAGCCCTCCCACACAGGCCCGGGCCACCTGTGTCCGGATGGCTTGTCAGGTGAGACAGACTGCGTGAGCCCCAGAGCCGCCATCCCCACAGAGAGGGTCAGCTAGAGAGACACCGCATTCAGCCCACATATGTTTATGGTCTTCCATCTGGGGCTCAAGGGAACAGGTGTTCTTAGCCCCTGCAGAAGACATTTCCAATGTGAGATGAGAACGGCGTCGAGCAATGTCATCCCGTCCCCTCCTTCCTCCACCCCGAGCCCTCCACTCCTCATCAGTAACCGATTTCACTTGTGCTCACAGCAGTTTTGAGCTGTCATTCACATTCCATTCAATGTACTCATTTCAAGTCTGTAGTTCAGTGGGTTGTATTCATAGGACCACCCGGCCATCACTGCAGTCCGCGTTAGGGTGTTGTCCTCACCCGGAGCAACCCCATACCATCAGGAGCTGCTCCCCATGGCCCCAGTAGCCTCCCGGCCACAGGCAGGTTGGCCAGTTCCGGATATATGTAAGCATATGACACGGCGGGCGGTGTTCTACAGTGGCGTCCTTCATGGAACGCCAGCTTCTGGGCTCTTCCACGTTGCAGCACGCGCTGGTACTGTGCTCCTTTTTATTGCCAGGAAGCTTGCATTCTTGGAAAGTCCGCGTGTTCTCCCTTCAGGGATGGTCCTCCTTTCAGCCATCTTGGATGACACTGCCGCGAACATTCTTGCACACGTTCTTGTGTGGACATGTGTTTTCCTTTCTCTTGGGTGGGCACGAGCAGAGGGATGGATTTGCTGGGACGCAGTTGCTCTACATGTGGCAGATCAGGACTGTTTCTGGGAGTGGCCACAGCTGTTCCTCTCCCCCCAGCAGCTGTGAGGTTCCAGGTTCCAGGTTCTCCGCCAGCACTGTCCTCATCTGTCCGTCTCACTGGAGCCATTCTGGGGGGCACACAATCATCTTGTGACACCTTTGAGTTTCCTTCCCCTAGTGGCTAATCATCCTTTCATTAGCGCATTGACATTGGCACATCTTCCCTGGACAGATGCCTACTTGGGGTCTTTGTTTTCTTGTTTTAAGTGGGCTCTACACCCAGCACAGAGCCCAACGCGGGGCTTGAACTCACAACCCTGAGATCATGACCAGAGCTGAGATCAAGAGTTGGATGAGCCACCCAGGCGCCCCTCTTTGTTCTTTTCTGGTTACATTCTTGCATTCTTAGTCCTTTTATTGTTGGGTTGTAAGCAGTCTTTATATACTCTGGATACGTGCCCCTCCCGGACCTAAGAGTCACAAATACTTTCTCCACTCTTTGGGTTGTCTTCAACCTTGATGGCGTCCTTTGAAGCACAGAAGCCTTTATTTTTCTTTTATTGTTTGTACTCTTGGTGTTTAAGAAGGCTTTGCCAAACCCATGATCACAATTTACATCCATATTTCCTTCCAGGAGGTTTATAGTTTTAGTTCTTATGTTGAGGTGTTTGGTCCATTTTGGGTTAACTCTTGTGTGCGGTGTGAGGAAGGCATCCACCTTGTTCCTTTGCATATGCTTGTTTCCCACCGATTTGTTGAAAAGATTATTCTTTCCGCATTGAATGAACTTGGCACCCTTGTCAAAAATGAACGGACTTCAGTATGAAGGTTCATTCTGGATTCTCAGTTCTGTTCTACCTGTCTACACATCTGTCCTCCCGCTGCTATTACACTGTCTCCATTACTGTCGCTTTCTCGTACGTTTTACAACTGGGCAGTGTTTCCACGTGAGCATAGAATGTCTCTGTCTCGGTGTTCCTCAGAAGTCCGCACGTGCTTTCTTATTGCCCCTTCCCTGCCCCACAGACACTCGCTCTTGTCCTGGATATTTCTCTCTGTTCTGGTTCTGCTGCCTGATACCCCAGCTGGCCCCCCGATCATCCTTTACTCTCTCAGCCGCCCGCACCAGGCCTTCGACAGTTGCCATCTGTCACGATGATAGATAACGTGTCTGTGACTAAGCTCGTCCACGTACCTGGTTGTAGTCAGAGGCGGGTCTTCAGAACAGCTGCCGGGCAGGAGACTGCTGGGAATGCCTGTGTGCAGTGGTTGGGCCCAAATCCCTCCCCAGGAGCTGTGCCGTCGGGCAGCCGTCCCAGCTCCACATGCGCCTGTCACCACAGAGCGTACGGGCAAGCTTTCTGACGGGTGAACGTGGGCACCTCAGACAAGTTGTAATTTGCACCTCTTACTATGAATGAAGCTTAACATCTTTCTATATGTTTAAGGCCCGTTTATATACACATATATTTTAAAGCCATCTCTTCATGTCTTTGGCCCGTTTGTTTCCCACAGGATTGTTAACTCATGTACGGCTTAAAAAAGTCTTCACATATCAGGGATACTAACCCTTTATCTCTGATAAATGGTCATCTTCTCTCAGTTTATCACTTGTCTTTGGACTTGCTTACGGAGATTTTTTGTTTGTTCTGTTTGGCTGTGCATTTTTTTTTAAGTTAAATGGATCAGTCTCCCATTACATCTGGATCTTGACCCGTGGTTAGGAAAGCCGCCTCTCCACCCACACCGTGGGAGAACTGCCCAGCCTCATCGTTTTACACTTCAGTCTCTGGGCCATTTAGATTTTGTTCTTGCATATAGTGTGCAGAACGGATCTACTCTTATCTTTTCCCGAACAGCTATCCAGTTATCCCAGCACCATTTGTTACAACGTCCGTCTTGGCTGTGCAGATTGGAGATAATGTCTGTCTGTCTGCACTGGGCTCCATTTCTGGATTTTGTACTCTGTCCTTTTGGTCAGCTGAGCAATGTGTTTCGGTTACAGAAACTTTGTAGTTTGTTTTCAGTGTGTTCAACTTGTCATTTCCCTGTTTTACAGCTATTACTGTGTATTTTTCCCATATGTACTTTAATATCCAATAGCTTGCCTAACTGCAAAGACAGAAGTTTACTGATCTTCTATGGAGATCCCATTAATTCCGCACAGTACGTTAGGGAGCCCTGACATCTGAGTGACTCTGAGAGGCCATGCCCAAGGACAGGGGAAGCCTGTCCGTGTACTCACGTCTACTGTTCCAGTTACTCTCTGCCACGTAGCCGACCGCCCAAGACTCCACAGGTGAAAACCACGTTTGTGAGTCCGGATTCACTGGATTCACCTTCACACCCGAAGCACACAAGCATCCCTCCTGCTGTATTCGGTCGTCACAAAGCCTACCTGGATCCCGGGGGCCGGTCCAGAGAGCCCTTGCTCCGTGAGAGCCCGGTCGGAGGATGGTGGCCTCCTCCTCTGACACGTCTGTGTGCTCAGGAGCGTTTTCCGTGTCCCCTAACACACGTGTCGCACATGTCTGGTCCGTCTATTTGTAAGCTGCTGATTGTTTTCTTGCTGATGTAAATGCACTCTTCTCCCCCACTCTGCGTAACAACATTCGTCGTCTTCCCGCAGTCACATTCGGTACAGTGAGTGTAGAGCGTCCTGGAACTAATAATACCTTTGTCACCTTCACATGCCAGGCCGCACAGTTACGTAACGGGGCCTCATACGTCTGCTTCAAGTAGGACATCGAAATGGAAGTGTCCGTGCTGTCACCAACGAAACTCCGAGGCGAGCTCCGGCCCCGTCGGCTGGTGGCTTGTGCGCAGGTGTGGGGGTTCCAGGTTAGAGGGGCTGCCCGGGGGCGGTGTTAATGCACGTGCTTTATAAAGTCATTATTCGCCATTCAGCAGTTCACATTGAAGCCAGCGTCCTCCTCCTGGGCCCCTTCCTGGGGGAGGAGAGCAGCTGGAAGTTTGTCTCTGTTCTTACGCATCAGGTGAGGGACGGGGCCCGTCGCACTCTCGGGCCTTGGGCGCCACCGTCCCTGGCCGGGCACCGTCAGAGTCTCTATGTCACTGCCGTTCTGCAGTCTCCCATGGGGTTGCTGCATGTGCTTCTGTCCCCAGTAAGATTCCCTCGCTGGCAGCCCCCGAGACAGGACGTGAGGGCAGGAGCACGTGCGATGGCACAGGAGGCACCCGAGGGAGGCGGGCCATGAGGCAGAGAAGGAGAGCAGCCACGAGGGTGTTCTCAGTCCACCACCAACACGGCAGGCGGAGGCCCTCCCGCCAGAAACACAGACCGCGTGGAACACATGCTTCCCGCTGTCTTGCTCCAGTGGAGGCCAGCTCTGCACCTGCTCTCAGAAGCTGTCAGTTCCCAGCACGCCTCTGTCCTGCTCTGGGCGCAGATGGTTTCCCTAGACTTAGGGACGCAGACAGTGCTCCCGGGGATTGGCCCGAGAGCTGGATGACAAAGCCCGAGAGCTGTGCTCGGGACACTACCCGGTGGCTGTGAGCTCTAATTGAACATGTTCTTGGAAAAACATGTTTGTCAACTTATGTAAACGGTGTTGGGTGTACATACTGGTTATTCTTTTCCACTTAGTACTTTTTTTAAGACTTACCCAAACAGCTGTGAGTACATTCTGCTGTTTCTAAGTCCTGCCTGGTATCCCAGCCTGGGATCCCCATGGGAGCCACCCGTCCCGCACTGGAGGTGGCTCCCAGCTCTGCGGGTCACACACTGGGCTGGGTGAACACCCATGCTCTGTACCTGTTACCCACACCCTCTTCCTGTTACGGACCCCAGGGGGAATTGCATCCGGATATCTCCAGGAGTGGAAAGCCTGGGTCAGTAGGTAGCCAACACTGAATTTTCCTATGTTCTGCCAGATGGCTCACAAGAATGGCTATACCTGTTAGCCCACTCCTTGCCCAACAGTTGGCACGATTTAGATTTCTAATTCTTGCCAGCCTCATTGGAGGCTGAAAATCGGTATCTCGTGCTGCAAATGGTTTTTCTCTGATCACTAATGATGGAGCTAGTCTTCATGGGCACGGTAGCTTCTGGATCAATGCCTGCATGAGTGTTGTGTTGCTGCTGTTACAGACTGTCCTAAACTCTGTGGCCTTAAACAGCACAGACCCGCCCTCCACGATTCCATAGCTCGGCCGTCCAGGATAGGTCTCGCAGGGCTCAAACCAGGGTGTTGGCAGAGCCGGGTTCCTTTCTGGAGGTAATGGGGGAGGTAATTTTGCCAGTTGTTGGCAAAATCCAGCTGCTTGCAGTGGTGGGACGGAGACCCCTCGCTGCTGGCCAACCATCAGCCAGGGTCATTCCCAGCCCACAGGGTGTGCTGCGAGCCCCGAACGCCCTTCCCCTGCTCAGCCCCTCTCCAGTCCCTGGCTCCTCTCCCTAACACACCTGGGGCAGGCCTTCCACTTTTAAGGATCCGTATGTTCACCTAGGATCCACCTGGTACTCTAGGATTATGTCCCCTTCTCAGGGCCAGATCGTAAGACACAGCTGCAGAGTCCCTTGCCCCACGTCAGGGACATATGTGCAGGCTCCAGGGACAAGGACATGGACATCTTTGGGGGCCATTTTTTCTGCCCGCCGTAATGTCATTGGCCTGGTTTTCAACTGGAATTCCTCTCCCTTTTTTTAATGTCAGTTTACTGAAGTTCCTTATATATCCTAGATACTGATTTTTTTTTAATTGTAAATCTCCTCTTTCAGTCTTTCATCTGCTTCTTAACGTCGTGGTTCCCCTCATTTAACATAAATCCTTAGCGCTGATGTAATCAAGTTAGTTTTTATTTCGTGGGTTGTGCTCCTGGTGACTGGGGAGTTTTTCCCCATCAGGGGTGCCAGCCCGTATCATCGTCTGTTAATTCTGTAGTTTTTTTTTTTTAAAGATTTTATTTATTTATTCGACAGAAATAGAGACAGCCGGGGAGAGAGGGAACACAAGCAGGGGGAGTGGGAGAGGAAGAAGCAGGCTCATAGCCGAAGAGCCTGATGTGGGGCTCGATCCCATAACGCCGGGATCACGCCCTGAGCCAAAGGCAGACGCTTAACCACTGTGCCACCCAGGCGCCCCTAATTCTGTAGTTTTATCTTCCACGTGCAGGTGGGACTCACCCTTGTTTGTGGTACTAGTGGGTCTTCTGTTGGTGTTTCATGGTCACAAACCACCCCGAAGCTTGGTGGAAAACCGCCTTTTTACCATGTGAATGGGCTCCTTGGGTTGGGGATGCAGATGGGGCACAGTAGACCGGGTCTGTTTCCGCTCTGCAGTGTCTGGGGTCAAGCAGTGGCTGGGGCTAGAATCCTCCGGAAGCTTCTTCACACATATGCTTGGTGTCTGATGCTGGCCAGCTTTGTGTCTTTCCACGCAGAGAGGAAAGTGTCCCCTGCCATCCCTGAGCAGCTGGTTATTTCCTTCCCCGTGAATATTCACAGTATTCAGTTGTGTCCGTACGCATGTTCATATCCACACATGCACCCGTCGGTCTGTCTGATCTGCGTACCCGGTGCCACTGGACCATTTCTTTCTTAGCAGAGTTCTGGCCTATTTCCTCATCCCTCCGTATATGTGAGTTTGCCTTGCTTTGCTCCTTTGCCAGCCTGTACCACGGCGCAGAGCCCATCGGACCCAGGGTCACTATCGAGTCCCAGTTCCTTTTTGATGCAAAATCTGGGTAGAGTAAGGCCACAGCCCTCACGCGGGCCGTCACTGAGTCTGAACACCACTTACACTCGAGTGCTCCGTACACTCCTCCCCAAGGGTCTCTTAGACCCTTCCCTGTTGGCCCTGCTCCCTGCACCCCCAGAGGCAAACGCTGCAACCATGGGACGTTCCGCCTCAGACTTGCTTTGTCTGTTCTAGAACATCCTGCAACTGCGCCATGTAGACTCTGCCCTGGGGGTCTGGCTCCTTCAGCTCCTGTGTGTGAGCTCCGTGCACAGACTGGGGGTCTCGGAAGCTCATCCCCTTCGTCTCTGAACAGCACTGGCTTGTGTGCCTGGCACGCCCCATGTGCTCTCACAGCTCACAGATGCTGGGTCATCTGCGGCTTCCCGCTCGGAGGAACACAGCCACCACGAATAATTTGCACAAGCCCCTCCATGTGCACCTGCTTTTGCTTTCCCAGATACACACCTCAGGGGGAATCGCAGGTCATAGGATAGATGGGAGTTTAATTTATGGTAAAATGCCACACTTTCCCAAACTGGTTGTCACTGAAGCAAGGTGGCCAGTGGTGTGGTTTGGTCTTCTGTGTTCTCGTGGTCCCCTGGCTGCTGGGTGGCCGCTGAGACTCGGCCACGTCACTGCCCTGTCTCCCTTAGATCGGACAGTGCTGCTCCTTGGGTTTGGAAGCTCAGTCACTGATCCACATGCACGTAAGCCTGTTATCTCTTCCCGACCCCACGACCTGCTGAGCACCATGCGAAGCGTCCCTCCCGTTCTTGTGCTGATGCTGCGTCTTCTGTTTCTGTCCCGTGTGACACCTACACAGCCACACAGACACCCTTGGGCTAGGCTTCAGCGCCCGCTGCCCCCCAGCACGGGTGCCTTGCAGCCGAGTGTGTCCCTGGTGCAGCGAACACAGGGTCTCACCCCGTGTTCCAGCCTAACGAGCGCGCGGCCTGGTGGCGGTGCTGGGTGTGTCCGCGTTTACCAAGGCTGTGATGGGGGGGCATGGCTGTGTCCATCATCTCCACCTGTCTGCCCTGTCTGCCCTCCTTCGCTGCCCCTGCCTCCCTCAGAGTCCATTCCTGTTCTTCTTACTCCGTTTTCATTCCCCTTCTTTGAATGGGACGCCTTCCACTGCATTCCTGGGTGCCCTCCCCCTGCATGCGACACTGCGAGTTACCCCTCAGGAAAGTGCCACCTCGCTCCTGTTCCACTGCCCTGTGCAGTGGCTTCCGTGTCTTGTTCCTTCTTGTTGCAGTTTTAGCATTTGTGTTTTCAAAAAACCTGCCTTTCATCTGCATTTCCTCATGAATATATAACTTTTTAAAATACATTGTTCTTATTTTAGCAAATCTTTTAATGTCTGTAGTTCTTGGGATCATTGTATGTTTTGTTTATTTGCATCTCCTTGCTTGCTTTTTTTTCTTAAAGGTTTATTAATTTGAGAGAGAGTGAGCAAGAGAGAGCACAAGCAGGGGGAGCGGCTGAGCAGGGAGCCCTATGTGGGGGCTCCATCCCAGGACCCTGGGATTCATGACCTGAGCCGAAGGCAGACCCTTAACCAACTGAGCCACCCAGGCGCCCCATGTTTTTTGGTTTTGATTAGTCTTGCTCAAGGTCTGTTTATATTATTAATGTTTCCAAGAAATAGGGGTTTTCTGTTGTTAATCCTTTCTCTTTTCTGATAACTTATTTCATTTATTTCTGTTCTTTTATTATTTTTTCTCACTTTGACTTCATTCACTTCCTTTTTTCTAAGTGTTTGTATTGAATATTTTGTTTTCTTTGGCAGTTTTCTTGCTTCCTGTACTTTGAAATCATGAAATTTCCTTTAAGAGCTCCTTTATCTTTGTCCCACAAATGTTGACATTTCTGTTCTCATTTTCATTCAGTTTTAAATATTTCTTAACCATTTTAGGTTTTATCTTTGAGACCAAGTGTTATTTAATAATATTATTTTCTTCCCCCAAAATGTGGTATTTTTACAAATCTGTTCTCTTTGTATTTACTTTGAAGATTATCGTCCTGTGTTGGAGAGAATGTGATTGCTTTGCTGCTTTGATTTACTGGATTTTCCTTCATTGCTAAATACACTCTTCGTGATACATGACAAACTTTATAAACATTCCATGTATTTTTTTTAGAAATGGTAGTCTCTGTTGGGTACTGAGGTCTATATAGACATAATAACTCAAGCTTACAAATGTGTGTTTAACTCTCCTGTATCTCTGCAATGTTTTCTTTCTGCAATAAGAAAATAAGAACCTCCAACAGCAACTGCCAGCTTATGTTTTTCTCTGTTCAGTTCTGTCGGGTTTTGCTTTATGCACTTTTCAAAGTGCTGTTTGGCACACGCGTGTTCACGATGGTCCCTCCTGACCCAGCTGTTTGCTGCCTGATGTTCGTCTGTTAGAAGCTTCTTCCTCTCCACCCACAGACTTGGCAAAACCTCAGGCCGTTCTCCTGCTGCCTGGAGGACAGAAGGACCTTCTTCCTTCTTCACCCCCTCAGTTGAAGACCGTGCCTCCAGTCTGCCCTGGGGACCCAGGGGTGAGTGCTGCTAAATCGTATGTTGGGTCTGGATGCAGCGAGTCTCTTCTGTCCTCCAGGGACCAGCGCAGGGGCATCTCCCAGCTCCCAAATCCCCAGGGAGCTGGGGAGACAGGTTCCGGGCCCTCGTGCCTTCCCAGGCCTCCGCGTGGGCACACACTCTGCCTAGACAGGCAGGACGAGCTGGGCGGTGCCCGCAGTGACCTGTGCTAGGTTTCCGGAACACCCGCCCCTGTCTTCCTCCCACTCTTGTCCCCATGCCCTGGCGTTGACTTCTTCCTCCCTCAGTTATTTAAAACTGAATGAAAATGAAAACAGAAATGTCAACATTCTGGGGGCAGTTCTGGTGCCCCTCAGCAGGCCTGTTTCCGTAACCAGTCCAGGAGATACCAACCCACCCGGAGTGTCTCCAGCTCCCTGGCCACACCGTGGCCCAGTGTTGGGTACACAGGCTCTGTCTGGCCCTGCTCCTGGGAGGGATGGTGTCTCCGGACAGGTGCATGTGGTCTCTCTCTCTCCCTGTGCCTCAGTGTTGTGTCCTGTGGAGGTGGCCTGACTTCCTCTCCCCGTGGAACTTGCCGGGTCACCTGACCCCCTCACCTTTCCTCTGCACCAGCTGCCAGCCCCATCAAGCTGTGGAAAGCCCAAGGGAGCCATTTGTAAGGCCGTGTGGAGGAGTACCGAGTGTTAGGCCCAGGGAATGCCACCAAGCCCAGCCCAGTGGAGCCCAGACCAGTACAACCCAGTGGAGCCCAGTTCAATGCAGTGTTGGTGGGAATGCAAGCTGGTGTAGCCATGCTGGAGAAGGGTGTGGAGGTTAAAGCTGGAGCTACACAACCACCCCACCATCGCGCTGCTGGGTATTTACCCAAAGGAACTGAAATCAGGATCTCGCGGAGACACCTGCCTCCCTGCTCAGGGGCATTGGTCACACGGCGCAGACCTGGAAGCAGCCTGGGTGTCCGTCCGAGGATGAATGGGTGAAGAAAATGAGGGGTATTGACATGCAATCGAATAGGGTTTGCCTAGAAAAAAAGAGGAAATTGTGACGCCCACCACAACAGGGCTGGACCTGGAGGACAATTTGCTGAGTGACATGAGCCCATCACCGAGAGACACATGACGCTGTCGCGGGTGGGGGAGGCGGAGAGGGAGTCGGAGACTCAGGGCACAGACGTTCAGTGTTGCAATACGAGCGCGTTCTGGAGGTGGGCGGTGGTCACAGCAACAGCGTGCAAGCGCTTCACACTGTCGACCTGTACACCTGACAGTGGTTACGATCATACATTTTGTGTTACGTATGTTTTACCATAATTAAAACTAATGCTAATAATAAATAAATGATAGGACTTGTTGATCATTTGATTTTGTCATTGCTGAAAAAATTTTAAAGACTAGGCAATAGAACTCAATTGTCTGCAATTTATAAACCCGTGAACTTAATCCGTGGCTGTGTGAAACCCGCGATGTGTACCAAACAAGCCCTGACCTCCCTGAGAGGGGGCCGCGGCCCACCACGGACCTCGGGCCCCTCGAGCCCGTGTCAGGACGTCCATCTGTGTGGTCCACAGCGGGACCCCCAACCACAGCACAGAGAGCCATGCCTTGGAGGGGCTCGCAGTGCAATCCCTGCACGAATCGTCCCTGAGCTCCGTGAGGCCAGCTGGGACCCAGAGGCAACCCCACCCGCCTCACATTCGCACACCTGTGGATGGCCTTGCCACGCGCCTCGGTCCCCCACCCCAGGCGTGTGGACGCCCGAGACTTAGAGTGCTGCTGGCAGAACATGACTCCTGGGAGGAAGTTACACTATGGCCATTCTCATCCCCATGGTGACAGACAGCGTGTGACGTGTGGTCTCTCCAGAGCACAGGATGGGAGATGCACAATTTGAAGCATGTCCATGTGTGCACGTGTGTGCACCTGTGTGCACGTGTGTGCATGTGTGTGCATGCACACTGGGAAATACACTTACTTTGTATCTCATGAGTCCGATCAGACTTCATGGTAACATTACAGATTATGTAGCCCAACAAGTATTATTGGGTGCTGGGAACACAGCATTTTTGAGGAGGACGGAGTTGGCAGATCTGGGTGGCCCTGTAAGGGGAGCGTGTGCAGAGAGCGAGGGGCTGTGTCCACGGAGGGGGTCCCAGCCGAGCGCAGTCCTCACGCTGTTGCTGGCAGGTCTCACCCCATGCCCAGTCACACCCTCGCTGGCCTGCTGCCTGGCAATCCAGGCCCTTTCCTGGGGCCATGCTGCCTCTAGTTGTGGGAAAACAAATACCCGAGGGCGTCCACGGGGAACATCAATCTCTTACCATCGGAGGGGCCTCTCCCGCTGGCCTTGAGCGCGGGCATCGCCTCCTCCTGTTCCCGCCGAGCACTGGGTCCAGCCGGGCCGTCTTCCCTCCCCACCTGAGGACAAGGACCAGCAGTGCAGTGATGGCTCCGGTCATCTAAACGTCTTTTCATGGCCTGTCCCCTCTGCAGCTGCCACTTCCTCTTTGCAGGAAAACCTCTTGAAGGAGTTTCCTCTGCTGCCTCCTGTCCTGTTCTCGTCAGACCCACGCCAGCCATCTGTGCCCACCCCCCTCCGAGGGTCGAGGGTAGAGTCAGTGCTTCCTGGGCTGCCTCCTACAGGGGGCCCTGCTACCTTCCTCTGGTCTTCTCTGCTGCCTTCTCTTTATTCTCAGAACCTCTTCTCTGTCACATTCTGTCCGTGGGCAAACTCACCCTGTCCCTTGGCTTTCAACCGCATCTGTGCTCTAGACCTCCCCAGATTTCACCTGCGGCCCAGGCCCAAACTGCTACCGGCCTTTGACGTCTCCTCCGGGATCCTGAACACATCCCAGCTTCACGTGACCACAGCTCAGTTCCTAAGAGCCTCAGGCATTGTGTGCCATCTGCCTGCAGTTCCTCACGAGTCCAGTTTTCCAGGAACTGCCGATGCTGGGACTGGCCGGCGCGGGGACAGGACAAGCCTCTCCCGAGTACCCTCTGCTGACAGGGACAAGGTGGCAGAGGTGACAGTAATTTGCTCACTATGCTATTGTGTTTTAGAAAAGTTATTTTTCATAAATTATTTTTTGGGGGGGTATTTTTTAATTTTTTTAATTTTTTTTCACTTTATTTTATTTAATAATTTTTTATTATGTTAGTCACCATACAGTACATCCCGAGTTTTTGATGTAAAGTTCCATGATTCATTACTTGCATATAACACCCAGTGCACCATGCAATACGTGCCCTCCTTACTACCCATCACCGGCCTATCCCATTCCCCCACCCCCTCCCCTCTGAAGTCTTCAGTTTGTTTCTCATAGTCCATAGTCTCTCATGTTTCATTCCCCCTTCTGATTACCCCCCTTTTCTTTATCCCTTTCTTCCCCTACCGATCATCCTAGTTCTTATGTTCCATAGATGAGAGAAATCATATGATAATTGTCTTTCTCTGCTTGACTTATTTCACTTAGCATAATCTCCTCCAGTCCCGTCCATGTTGATACAAGTGTTGGGTAATCGTTCTTTCTGATTGCTGAGTAATATTCCATTGTATATATGGACCACATCTTCTTAATCCAGTCATCTGTTGAAGGGCATCTCGGCTCCTTCCATGATTTGGCTATTGTGGACAATGCAGCTATGAACATTGGGGTGCATATGGCCCTTCTCTTTACTACGTCTGTATCTTTGGGGTAAACACCCAGTAGTGCAATGGCTGGGTCATAGGGTAGTTCAATTTTTAACTTTTTAAGGGACCTCCACACTGTTTTCCAGAGTGGCTGTACCAACTTGCATTCCCACCAACAATGTAAGAGGGATCCGCTTTCTCCACATCCTCTCCAACATTTGTTGTTTCTTGCCTTGTCAATTTTTGCCATTCTAACTGGCATAAGGTGGTATCTCAGTGTGGTTTTGATTTGAATTTCCCTGATGGCTAATGATTTTGAACATTTTTTCATGTGTCTGTTAGCCATTTGTATGTCTTCATTGGAAAAGTGTCTGTTCATATCTTCTGCCCATTTTTTGATTTGTTTATTTGTTTCTTGTGTATTGAGTTTGAGAAGTTCTTTATAGATCTTGGATACCAGCCCATTAGCTGAAGTGTCATTTGCAATTATCTTCTCCCATTCCGTGGGCTGCCTCTTAGTTTTCTTGACTGTTTCCTTGGCTGTGCAGAAGCTTTTTATCNTGTTTCCTTGCCTGTGCAGAACCTTTTGATCTTGATGAAGTCCCACAAGTTCATTTTTGCTTTTCTTTCTCTAGCCTTTGGAGATGTGTCATGAAAAAGGTTGCTGTGGCCCATGTCGTAGAGGTTGCTGCCTATGTTCTCCTCTAGGATTTTGATAGATTCCTGTCTCACATTGAGGTCTTTCATCCATTTGGAGTTTATCTTTGTGTATGGTATGAGAGAGTTGTCAAGTTTCATTATTTTCATGTAGCTGTCCAATTTTCCAAGCACCATTTATTGAAGAGACTGTCTATTTTCCACTGGATGTCTTTTCCTGCTTTGTCAAGGATTACTTGCCCAAAGAGCCGAGGGTCCACTTCTGGGTCCTCTATTCTGTTCCATTGGTCTATGTGTCTGCTTTTGTGCCAGTACCATGCTGTCTTTGTGATCACAGCTTTGTAGTACAGCTTGAAATCCGGCATTGTGATGCCCCCAGCTTTGTTTTTCCTTTTCAACAATTCCTTGGCGATTCGGGGCCTTTTCTGGTTCCACACAAATTTAAGGGCTGTTTCTTCCAGGTCTTTGAAAAATGTCATTGATATTTTGATCAGGATGTCATTGAAAGTGTAGATTGCTCTGGGTAGGATAGACATTTTAACTATATTAATTCTTCCGATCCATGAGCATGGAATATTTTTCCATCTTTTTGTGTCTTCCTCAATGTCTTTCAAGAGCGATTTGTAGTTTCTAGAATATAGATCCTTTACGTCTCTGGTTAAGTTAATTCCGAGATAACATATGATTTTTGGTGCTATTGTAAATGGAATGGATTCCCTAATTTCTCTTTCTTCAGTCTCATTGTTCGTGTATAGAAATGCAACTGATTTCTGAGCATTGATTTTGTATCCCACCACATTACTGAATTGTTCTATAACTTCTAGTAGTTTGGGGGTAGAGTCTTTTGGGTTTTCCATATAAAGTCTTATGTCATCTGCAAAGAGAGACAGTTTGACTTCTTCTTTGCCGATTTGGAATTGTTAACATGCAATGGGTGTGCTATTTTTAATGAATTAATGGTTTCAAATAGTCTCACTTTTAATTCATCAAACCATCAGCATTGGCAGAGAGAGTTCTCCAACATAAGGTCAGGAATATAGAAGGTCCTGGGGCCAAAGCACCTGAGCAGGGCCTTCTCCACCCTCAGTTCCTGTCACTGAAGAAAAAGGGGCTCGTGACACCTGGTAAGGACGGTATAAGGCCTTATTCACCAGGAGCACCAGTGGGGCTGCAGGGAGATGGGGGGGGAGATCTGGGGTGACTTTGACACAGCAGGGATGACTGGGGGCCACAGTGCATGGGCAGGTGTGTCACACAGGTGGAGAGTTACCGAGAAGGACCGTTAGGGCTCAGGGGCCGTCGTCGTGTGTTTGGGCCGCAGTGACAATACTGCAGACTAGGGCTTCTCAGGAATCAATCTGGTGTCAGGTGAGGGCCTCTTCTCCGTGTCTTCTAATGGAGGAGGGGCTGGAAGCTCTCTGGGGTCCCTTGACCTCGTCACCGCCAGAGGCCACCCATCATGACACGAGCACACTGGGGGTTGGGATTCAACATCTGGATTCTGGGGGACCCACACGAAAGACCATAGCAGCAGAATCCCAGCTAAAGCAGGCCAGGGTGTCAGGGGAGGAGGGCTGACCTGGGGAGGAGGGCTGAGACATCTGCACGAGTATGGAGCGTGGGGGGTTCTGACTCAGCCTACTCAGCAGGAATCTGGCTCAAACCCAACAATGGAAAGACGAAGAGGGGAGGGTCCGGGCCTAACTGGGATGAGAGTTCAGGGGAGCCCCGAGCAGAGCCAGGTGCAGGAAAGCCTGCCATTCCATCCCCCGCTCCTGCCCTGCTCTGCCACTGACACGCGGGGGCCCCCAGTCCTGCGTCCTGGACGCCCACTCAGGCATTCACTCCTGGAATCCGTGATCCGTGGCAGGGCCTGGGTGTGTGCCATGTACCATTGTCACCCACGCACTATTCCCTCCACACTCCTCTGCCCTGCAGAGAGGCCTCCCGCACTGCAGGTCAGCGTGCCCTCTGCCCCCAGGCCGCTGCATCCACAGAGAACCCTGGCCCTTTGCATTCCCAGCCGCCAGGCCTTGCGGGGGGACCCAGCACTTCCCGCTGTCTGGGGTTACAGAGTCTGATATCAGCCTGAAAGGTGGTTCTCCCAGCCCGGCTGACTTCTGCATGTGCTCAGCCGCCCGACTTCTCAGTACCGCGTGATGGCCAGGGGGTCAGTGTGTGCGTGCTGTCTGCACAGAAGAATCAGCTGCCAGCTGCTGGGGGCCGCGGTCAGGGAGCTTGACGCCATGGGCCTGAGGGTCACCCTCTTCCTCAAACTTCATGTGAGAAATCCAGATACCCCGGCACTCTCACAGGTGCTGTCGCTGTTTCTCTTCCTTTAAAAATGTTAGTGGCTCCATCGGTGAAGCATCTGCCTTCAGCTCAGGTCATGATCCCAGGATCGTGAGATCGAGCCCCACATAGGGCTCCCTGCTCAGCGGCGAGCCTGCTTCTCCCTCTCCTGCTCCCCTGTTTGCGTGTGCTTTCTCTCTCTCATAAAAAAAAAAAACTTTAAAAATGTTTGTCTCTTGCACAGTGGTGGCCTGGACAGGGGTATTAGACCTACTTTCTGTTCTTACCGTTCACTGAGGCAATCAATGCCCTGTGATTAGCCAGGAGGTGAGAGAAAGCAGGTGCCCCTGGATAGGGTCCCATGAGTTTTAGTGTCATTATACTCAACCATTGGGGAGCGGGGTGGGGGGAGGGTCCTCGGTCAGTAACAAGCCACGGGTCGTGATGCCTTTACATCCTTTCCAATCGCCAGGCATCATGGATGACTCAAATTATGTCAGTGTTAGGGTTGCCCCATTTTCTCAGAGATCAGAAAACAAATAGAAAGTGCAGGCATACAGATTTCAATATTAACAACTTCCTTTAAAATTGCACTATTGCACCAGTCAGAATGGCAAAAATTAACAAGTCAGGAAACGACAGGTGTTCGCAAGGATGTGGAGAAAGGGGAACCTTCTTGCACTGTTGGTGGGAATGCAAGTTTGTGCAACCGCTCTGGAAAACAGTATGGAGGTTCCTCAAAAAGTTACGACCCAGCAATTGCACTACTAGGTATTTACCTAGTAAATATAAGCTACAAATGTAGCAATCCGAAGGGGCACCTGCACCCCAATGTTCATAGCAGCGATGTCCACAACAGCCAAACTGTGGAAAGAGCCCAGATGTCCACTGATGAATGAATGGATAAAGATGTGGTGTATATATACAATGGAATATTAGCCACCAGAAGGAATGCAATCTTCCCATTTGCAAGGACATGGATGGAGCTGGAGGGTATTATGCTATGCAAAATAAGTCAGAGAAAGACAATTATCATATGGTTTCACTCGTGTGGAATTTAAGAAACAAAACAGATAAACATAAGGGAAGGGAAAGAAAAATAAAACAAGACTAAACCAGAGAGGGAGACAAACCATAAGAGACTCTTAATCTCGGAAAAAACTGAGGGTTGCTGGAGGGGAAGGGGGTGGGGGGATGGGGTGACCGGGTGACAGGCATTAAGGAGGCCACGTGATGTACTGAGCACTGGGTGTTACATAAGACCGAAGAATCACTGACCTCTACCTCTGAAACCAGTAATACATTATATGTTACATAATTGATTTTAAATAAAATTTTTTAAAAATTTTACTATCAGGGAATGGAAATCATGTGTCGCAGTCGCTAATAATAAAGCTAATCCCAGGAACATTTTCTTTCACATGGAAATCCCAGGACAGAAGTGACAGCCTGGACCCTTCACTACGAAAGGCTGGCACGTGGAGGGCGAACGCAGGCGCGGGCAGACCGCCTGGCGCAGACCCAGACCCCACACCGGCCGTGCGGCACTGGGCTGTGGACATACTCACCCTGGGCTTTTGTTCTTCCTCTGTAAACTGTGGGTGATTCTAATAGTCGTTTTTGTTTCCAAGCAGGCTTCACACTCAGCCTGTGAGCCGATGCGGGGCTCTATCTCATGACCCTGAGACCATGACCGAAGCTGAAATCAAGAGTTGGACGCTTAACCGACCAAGTCCCCCACACACCCCCAGATTAGTCCTTTTAGCAGCATGTAGCAGGCTCCACAGGATTAAGACATGTTTCCAGCAACTTGCAATTCCTTTGGAAATTCCCGTCATGAAGCATTAGGCCCTGAGGCAGATGGCCGCAGGTGTGGGAGAGCCCGGCAGGCTGCATTCCCCTCCCGGGGCCACCTGCCGGACAGAGCGGAGTGTGCAGCCCCAGCCTTCCCTGCGCATCACCAGCCCAGGGACTAGTAGAACACTCCTGCCTGGCTGGAGGAGATAATGCTAAGTGAAATAAGTCAAGCAGAGAAAGACAACTATCATATGATTTCTCTCATCTATGGAACATAAGAACTAGGATGATCGGTAGGGGAAGAAAGGGATAAAGAAAGGGGGGTTAATCAGAAGGGGGAATGAAGCATGAGAGACTATGAACTCTGAGAAACAAACTGAGGGCTTCAGAGGGGAGGGGGGTGGGGGAACGGGATAGACTGGTGATGGGTATTAAGGAGGGCACATATTGCATGGTGCACTGGGTGTTATGCGCAACTAATGAATCATCGAGCTTTACATCGGAAACCAGGGATGTACTGTATGGTGACTAACATAATATAATAAAAAATCATTAAAAAAAAAAAAAAAAAATACTCCTGCCTGGGCCACTCTGTGTCCAAGCTGCCCACGTTGTATCAATAGCTTTTCTGTTTTCTGAAAACAATAGGTATGGCTCACTGCACCTGCTCTTGCCGGATATCACACGGGCTCTTTGTAGAATTCTCCCTTTTAAACTTCTAAGCTGTGATGTAGATATTATTAGTCACATTTTCCAGATGGTTAGACCAGAGCTCACACTATATAAGTCACACAGGATTTTTTTTTTTTTTTGAGAGGAGGTTGGCAGGGGAGGGGGGAGAGAGAGAGCCCAACACTAGGCTCGATCTCAGGACCCTGGGATCACCTGAGCCGAAACCAAGAGTTAGATGCTTAACTGACTGCGCCATCCAGATGCCCCAGTCACACAGGATTTTAAAGTATCAGAACCCAAAGGAGGATCCCCAAATGGACTCCAGACCCCTTGTTTGTTCTATACACGGTACTATCATCCCTCGAGAATCTTTGGAGGCTGCCATTTAGACACACTTTCAAATAAATCACGATTGTAAATTTCCATGAAAAAGTTAAGAATGAGAAAAAGTAGGTTTGTCATTGGATATCACTTTTTACTGTAACCCTATTTTAAATACATCGNATACATCTTATGTAAAACCTGAAAAAACTCTAAATCTATCTGGTAATCATTTTATGCTAAGATAAGCTTATCATTGAAAAAATTATAAAACCATTTTAAGGCTAAAAATCCGCTCCGTATGTATTTTGCCCTAAGCCTAAAACCGTGTGAATTTTTTTCTTTCCTCACAGAAACACAGAAAGTAGAAGACAGCCAGGTTAATTCCTTAAGTCCTGAGGCTCCAACGAACAGGTACGTTTGTTAATTTTCCACACGTGCTCTGAGCTCACGACCCTTCCCTGAGATGTGGAGTGCAGTGGTGCGCGGTGCTGCCCTGCCCGGCCTCGGTGCTGTGAGGTGGTCACCGTGCGGGCCTGGCCCAGCCCGAGACCCGCCCCTCGCAGGTCCTGGGCAGCTCTGTCTTCTGTACCCTCGTGGGTTCTCCGGAATACGAGGACTCTGCAAGGTGTTCGTGCTCTGTGGAAAGACAGGCCGTCTGAATGCACAGGCAGGTAGACCAGGAAGACGCGCGCTCCTCAGTCTCTGTTTTGGAGATGCTGAGTGTGTCTTACTGTTGCAAAGGTTTTCAGAACCCTGTGGTGGAGGGAATAGTTTTAATTGGTTTTAATTTTTTTAATTAAGTTTTTTATTTTAATTCCAGTTAACATACGGGGTACTATTTCAGGTGTGCGATATAGTGATTCATCACTTACATACAGCATCCCTGCTCATCAGGACAAGCGCCCTCCTTCATCCCCTTCACCTATCCCCCATCCCCCATCCCCCAGTCCCCCACCCACCTCCCCCTGATGACCATCAGTTTGTTCTCTATGGTTAAGAGTCTGTTTCTTGGTTTGCCTATTTTTTCTATTCTCCCCCCATGGTCTTCTATTTTGTTTCTGAAATTCCACATATGATGAAATCATATGGTATCTGTCTTTCTCTGATTTCGCTTAGCGTCATACTCTCCCTATCCATCCACGTCATTGCAAATGTTGCATTGCATATTCTTTCCTGCTTTGTGAAAGATTCATTGACCATATAAACGTGGGTTTATTTCTGGTCTTTCTACTATATTCCATTCATCTGTGTGACTATTTCTGTGCCAAATACTGTTTTGATCACTACGGCTGTGTAGTTTATTTTGAAATCTGGGTTTTGGGATACCACCAGCTTTATTTTTCATTTTCAAGATGGCTTTGGCGATTCGGGGTCTTTCATGGTTCCATACAAATTTTAGGATTCTTTGTTCCAGCTCTGTGAAAAATGCTCTTGGTATTTTGATAGGGATCACATTTAATATGTAGATTGCCTTGGGTAGTGTAGACATTTTCACAATATGTGTTCTTCCAACCCATGAGCATGGAATGTCTTCCCACCTTCAAGATCACAAATCAGTGTTTTATAGTTTTTAGAGTACAGGTCTTTTATCTCCTTGCTTAAGTTATTCCTAGGTAGTATTTTTGGTGCAATTGTAAGTGGGTTTGCTTTCTTAATTTTTCTTTCTGTTGCTTCATTATTACTCTATAAAAATGGCACCGATTTCTGTACATTGATTTTTGTATCCCTCAACCTTACTGAATTCATCTGGCAGTTCTAATAGTTTTTTGGTGGAGTCTTTAAGGTTTTCTATGTAGAGTATCATGTCCTCTGCAAATAGTGAAAATTTTACTTACTTCTTGCTGATTTGGGTGCTTTGTATTTCCTCTAAGTCTGTGTCAGGTCAGGCTCCTCTCCCCAAGGTTCTCCTGCTACTCTGTTCTTTCCTCTTCTTTCCATTGCTTTTAGAGCTGGCTCCTCAATGCTCACCATAATGAATACAGTTAGCACCTGTCCTGTTACAAGGTTATGTTGGCTATATTCTCTATGCCGCACTTTACATCCCTGTGACTTATTACAATGCCGTGCCCCTCCCCTCTGGTGACCACCAGTTTCTTCTCTGTGTTTCTGAGTCTTTGTTTTGCGTTATATTTGTTGAGATTCTTCATATAAATTACACAGTATTTCTTTTGTGTCGTATTTCATGTAGCATAATACCCTTTAAGTCCATCCACAACAAGCGAGGGCTTTCCTTCTTATGGCTCAGTAATATTCCATGGTATATATATACCACATCTTCTTTCATTTTGTTAACTGATTGATTTGTAAATATTGAACAATCTTTGTATTCCTGGAATAAATCCTGCTTGAGCCTGGTGTACATTCCTTTTGATGTATTGTTGAATTCAGCTACCTGATACCTTGTTGAGGACTTTTGCATCTCTGTTCATGAGGGGTATTAGCCTCAAGTTTTCTAATAGAGTCTTTTTATGGTTTTGGGATTGGGATAATGCTGATATCATAGAGGAATTTGGAATCATTCCTTCCGCTACAATTTTTGGAACAGTTTGAAAAGGATACGTATTAGCTCCTCCTTAAGTATTTGGTAGTATTCATGTGTGAAGCTGTCTAGTTCTGGACTTGAATTTTGGGGAGGGTTTTTTTTTGTTGAAGTTTTTGTTTTTTTGTGTGTTTGTTTTTATTTNGAACTTTCCATTTATTAGCTACCCAGTTTGTGATACTTTGTTTTAGCAGCCCAACTAGATTAAGGTAACCCCTGTTTTATTTTAAGAGTTTTCTAATTTTAGCTCTTAAATTTAGGTCTCTAATCTTAATTTTGGGCTTTTGTTTTTTCTCAAGATTTGTTTTTATTTTTTATTTTTAAAAATTTTTTATTATGTTATGTTAGTCACCATACAGTACATCCTTAGTTTTTGATGTAGTGTTCCATGATTCATGTTTGTGTATAACACCCAGCGCTCCATGCAATACGTGCCCTCCTTACTACCCATCACCAGGCTAGCCCATCCCCCCACCGCCCTCCCCTCTGAAGCCCTCAGTTTGTTTCCCAGAGTCCATAGTCTCTTGTGGTTCATTCCCCCTTCTGTTTACCCCCACTTCATTCTTCCCTTCCTTCTCCTACTGATCTCCCTGCTATTTCTTTATGTTCCATACATGAGTGAAACCATATGATAATTGTCTTTCTCTGCTTAACTTATTTCACTTAGCATAATCTCCTCCAGGCCCATCCATGTTGATACAAATGTTGGGTATTCATCCTTTCTGATGGCTGAGTAATATTCCATTGTATATATAGACCACATCTTCTTAATCCAGTCATCTGTTGAAGGGCATCTCGGCTCCTTCCA